>NC_056747.1:321017506-321145006 GCF_019279795.1 Protopterus annectens | reverse complement strand
GTTCAAAATTGCAGGAAATATTAAAAAAAAACATTACAGGACAGTCTCCAATAAATAAAGAAAAATATCTAAGTTAAGCTTTGCTATATTCCTGACTACATTTAAGAGAATTACTATACCCTATTTAACTTACTTAATAGCAAGGCAGATGTGATGAGTGGATCTTGATCTTGTTAGGTCCAAGACATAATACAAAATGCTAGCTCTCTCTCAGAGACTTCTTAAATTAATATCTCAAATATTACTGCTGGGATAGCTTGCAGAATGATATAATTTCTAGTCATCTGACTCTATCCCCTCAATGCTGGAATCTGGCAGACTTTAGCAGCTACCTGTGAAAATACATATTCAAGGGCTTTTCCTCAGATCTTTGATAGATGCTGGAAGTCATAAAACAATAAAATACTTCCAAGATAATACAGAAAGTTCCCCGGTTTTAGACATTTGTCTCCTTGCCATAAAGTAATTTAATTTCAGCTATTTTTCTGAAATTTACTAGACTGAGGTTAACCTCCTGTATCCCAGCTTCCACTATTAGAATATATACATTTACACAGTTACAATAGTGCACGTACATTTCTGTTCTTTTCCAGTAGGGCAAACTGTGGATCCATTTTTAAGCTCAGCACTTTATAAAATATCTTTTCAACACACATCTGTACAAACCTAGTTTGATATATACATGACATACAGTTTTAATACATTTGTAACACAAGCATCTTATATGAAGTATTTTGACATTCACAAATGACACATAACCATTTACAAAATTCCAGACAGCTGTGCTGGAAATATCTCCATTTCTCACACTAGTATATAAATCATGTTGATATTCACAAATGACATATAATTCTTTACAAAATTCCAGATTGTCTGCAGGGAGAAGTGAGGAAGATGAAAGGAACTTGGAGGCTTTATTAGCTGACACAGAGACAGTGCCAGAGTCTGCTGCGGGGCACTTAACCAAGAAAAATTTGGTCCCCTCAGGGACCATGTAGAATCTGTCAGGTCTTCATGGAGCAGGAGGCTGAGAGTCCGGGTTGATTGATGCTGCATTGAAAGCATCCAGAAATTCAGGTAGTACAGGGGGGAATAGCTGAAGGGGCAGTGGAGTCCATCTGAAGAAGTTCATAGTACCTCTTCTGCAGCTCAGAGGAATCCCATTTGAAATGCTCTCTCATCTTTGAAATGCTCTCGCCAAAGCTCAGGTCCTCACCTGAGGAATCTGTTTTTGCAGATTCTTCTCCAGGGGAGGTGTAGCCAAGGGGAGATGGCATTTGTGAAACATATGAGAGGGAATACTCTTAAGAAGAGTCAGAAGATTCCATAGCTTCAGGCTGGGATGGGTCCAAGGACTGAGGCCTAGGACTCATTACAGGAGGAAGCCCAGGGAAGGCTAAGGGTACATCAGGCCTCAGAGACATAAAAGCATTAAATAGGCTTTGAGAAAAGGGCCACCAGTCTGGCTGGCTTGCAATTGCTGGAGAAACATGTTTCCTTTTTTCTTTTCTTTTGAGGGAAGGACTAACGGGCATCTGGGCTAAGATAGATCTAGACTTGGAAGCCTGTGAAGTAGTGGAGGGATCCATCTGAGTAGCAGGTATGAAACGAGGTTCCCCCTCACCGTTGGAAGCCAATGTTGCCTTACCTCCGAGGATGTGCCATCCATGCTGGGTTCTGCAGCTTGCACACTGGTATGTACTATACCTGTATCGGTGGGAACCAAGCATTCCTCCAGGCTGACATTAGCCACAGGACAGATGTCAGTTGGAGGAGGTGCAGCTACAGACTCAGGCCTAATAACATTGGCCTTTTTCTTAGGCAGCTCGACAGGCTGACCGGATGGTCCCTCCATACCTAAAGCTAAGCACTTAAGGCACTGGTTCTAAAGGTAAATGTTTAACGTGTGTAGACAGCTGTGTTGTGCTTTTGAAATGAAGACTTGGCAGATGGAGCAGGACTTATGATCATGCATGGGCCCTAAACAAAAAAGGCAAAGCTCGTGGGCATTTTTATGGGGAATCTGCCGACCGCACCTACACTTTCCCTTCCTGGATGACATGAATTTATGCACAATGCAGTGATCAAAAAAACAAACATTCCCAATGGGGTACTTATCTGAGAAATTTCGATTTGATGGATGGTACGGCAGGAACAGCTGATGTTCGACTGGTGGCAGAGAAGTTTTGAGGTATGGCACGTGCAGACATCACATTTATGGCCCACATTCTCTAGGCTAACGTCCGATGTCCCACATTTGGGTAGAAGACAGGAAAACCCAAGTGTTGGGAATACTGCAACATGAGAATAGAAGGAGATCTTATGACATAAGACACCTTATTAACTGTTCCTCTGACTGGTTGTTCTACATGGCAGTATGCCAGTGTGGTGCTTTTAAATGCAGGACAAACGTTGATGTAGAAACAGCTTATTTCCCTTCCCATGAGCGATTATTAGGTATAAAAGGGAAAGAGGTGGACTGTTTAAAAATTTAATGAAACGCAATGGGGCAGTTTTTACCTTTATGGGTACTGACAAGGTGTTGGGTAATTCCTTTATGACTAAGACACAGAGACATAAAAAACTGAATAATTTAGAACAAAAATGAATTATTATTATTCTGGGGCAATGGAACATCCAGGTTTAAATGAGCTAATTTAATATGGCTTGGCTGAGATATTCTTCAAATGGCCACTAGATGGCAGTACTAGTTTAAAATCAGTGTGCATTTTTTTGCTTGTCCTTGCTTCAGTTTTGGAATTCATTTTCTTGCTTGGAAGGTGTATTCTCTAACTGGCCATTAGATGACTTTTTCTTCTTCTTCTTCTTTCAACTTTTCCCGGTTAGGGGTCGCCACAGCGGATCACATGTCCGCTCACGATTGGGAGTGGAGTTTTATGGTGTTGAGTTGCCAGCACGGCGCCCAACCTTCCACAGAAGGCACACACACACGCACTCACACCTACGGCCAATTTAGAGTGTCTAATCCACCTACAGCATGTCTTTGGGATGTGGGAGGAAACCGAAGCACCCGGAGGAAACCCACGCGACCACAGGGAGGACCTGCAGAGACTCCGCACAGAAGGCACCCCAGCCGAGGATCAAACCAGGGAACCTCTTGCTGTGAGGCGACAATGCTAACTGCTGCACCACCGTGGTCGCCAACTGGCCATCAGATGACGATAAAAGAAAAAAACTTGGCAGTTTCTTCTTATCTGACTTTACTTGAAAATGTGTTCTAAATATATATATATATATATATATATATATATATATATATATATAAAGACATTTTTAAATTTTGCTAAGATGTTTCTTTTTTTTTTTACTTTTTTCATTTATATATATTTAATATGATAGAAATACATTTGTTATTTGGAGAAAATTGAAATATTAACAGTTACGTAATCAGGATGTGAGAATACTGCAGTATTTCAAAAGAGTATTCTCCCTATGAGAGTTAGTAAGGCACAAGTGCGGAAGGATGTGCTTTGCTCTCCTATCATACCTCTCAACCTGCAGACATTGAAAAGTAGGTACATCCAGCCAAAAATCTGGACAGCTAATTAGCAGAACATCTGATTACAAAAAAGCACATGTTTCCTGCTTCCAGTTGGAATGTGGGCTACTACTTAGTAACATGTTTAAAGAACAGAAAATGACAATAATGATGGAAAAATAAGCACAACATCAGAGACAATGTAAACTCTGTGCACTTTAGTGAACTGCATTCCAAAATTCTACCACAAAATGCCACTTGTTTTTGCTTCTGAAAAAGGGGTAAGCAGGATGTGTGTCCTCTTGCTTTAAGTAGTTGGTTTGAGCAGAGTGTTGGTCATGTAGCAGGGTTTTTGTGTACCAGACAACTTCAAAAATCACAAATGATGATGGGTTTTTAGAAAATTGTGTGAAATGGTAAATCACGCTTGAAAAAAGGATATACTTCCAAAATATGTACATCATGTACAGGGATAAATCAGGCTTGAAAAATAGGCGCTTTTCTCTGGAATGCAGACAGCTGAGAGGCCATAGGTTTACAGGCGAATTCAAGGCTAACTGCCCTGAAGGTCCATATGAAGATTAAAAAACCTGTACTTTTTTGTCTATGAGGTGAAGACCTTAACCATAATGCCAAACAAACCCCTGCTCCCTACATCAGGAGTATAGAGTAGGGTGAAATCCTCTGTAAAAATACTTTTAAAAGTGCAACACTGAGTTTTAGAGTTCATTGCTTTTGTCAGAATCACACTTTAATTTTCAAAGTTTTAGGACGCACAGTATGGGGCTTCACACTTCTGACAGGCAGCCCTTTTCCTAGAACTATAATTTTTTTGAATCTCTAAGCAGCAAGCATGCCATTTCATCATTTTTTTTTCATTTAGAGATTTTTATTAGGCATTTCCGATATTTGCTTTTATTGAAATTCCTATGTTTCAGCTACCATTTGCAGTACTATCACACACCCTTACTTCCACTCAGTTAAGATCCTTTTAACTAGCTACATAGAGACAGCATGCTTGACTTTACCATACACCATTCTTGCCAGAAGTATTTCATCTTTTTTTGCTGCTTCCTTCCATTTGGCCTGTCAATGGCATATTTTACCAGGTTTTGGTTTTGCTGTGGTAAACTCATCACAGTATCGGCTTATTATCAAAAGTTCACAATAAGAAATTGTTTTGCAATTGTCTGACACACTGCAATTTAACGGATTAAACAGAGAACCATAAAACTCATGTTACACTCAATACATTTTGCTTTACTCCCTGCACCTCAACCCCCCTTTTATGATCATTACACCTTGGAGAAGGGGGGATGCTACGGAGAACCACAAGCGTATTCTTAGCATTTATTACCCTGTTTCACATTTGTAGCTTCATTGTTCTGAAGATCACAATAAGGGTCCCCGAATTTTAACAGGCACCTAAACAAAGGTGTGTGTGTGTGTGTGTGTGTGTGTGTGTGTGTGTGTGTGTGTGTGTGTGGGGGGGTATATTCCAGCCTCAGTTCACTGCCATAGTGCACTACCACAAAACTATCAATTCTCAGAAACCATCCTGAGGGAGACAATACTTTCTCATCTGTAAAAATGACACTAGCAACTCAGTAACCATTTGAAATGTTGGGATCTGCTACAAGACCGGAAACAAAGAGATTGAATGACTGAAAAATGGGCCTACATATACTAAGTTTGATATATCCATTTCCTGGAAAATTCCCTTTTCTCTGAGATATGGTGGTCTCAAAGTTGGCATATATAAGTTTTGGGGGTGTGGGGAGGGGGGCTTGCCACCTTGACAAAAAAGTTTAAAGGACAAAAGCGATCCTTGAAATTCACTTTTTTACAGGGTTTTCGGCCTTTTTTTCAGCTTGTCAGCATTCAGTATTTCAAGTGCTGAAATTTCAATACAGAAACTCTAAAAGCAGACAGACTGAGGAGGACTATGTGGCTAGAGAGTGGACCTTGTGGACAGGGACTTGATTATTGTATTAACAATAGAGTAGACAATTTATTTGTCAGCTTGCTGTTAAAAGATTCCCAAATCATTTCAAATGAAACCATGGAGTGGCTTGCCTGCTGACAAGCTCCATTTCTGGGAATGAAATAGACTGGTGCAGTTTATTCTAATGAAAAAGGTGAGCAGAATTAATGCTGAAGCTTAAGCTTGGTAGTTCTACAGAGTATACCTAGTAGAAATGAATCACAGTGTAAGAAAGGTAGTTGAATGCAGTGGGGGTTTGCAGTGATGAGGTCAAGTATCAGCAGCATATGGACAAGAAAGGGAGGGTCAGCAAAGCAGGAGTTCAGGTACAGAATCATCTGGACAAGAAAGGGAGGGTCAGCAAAGAAGGAGTTCAGGTACAGAATCATCTGGACAAGAAAGGGAGGGTCAGCAAAGCAGGAGTTCAGGTACAGAATCATCTGGACAAGAAAGGGAGGGTCAGCAAAGCAGGAGTTCAGGTACAGAAGCATATGCAGTTGAAGGAAAATGCCGATGAAGCAAGACTTCAGAATAATGGAGAAGCATCAGACAGCAACTAAAACAAAAACGTGCGACGTGCAGTAAACCAGAGCAAGACGTAAGGACTTTCAAGTGGCATTGCTGAATTTCTTCAGTTTGTAGGTGTGTAAAGGAGTGATTTTAAATGTAAGCTACAAGTAGAAAGATGGCAAATGGACTAAAAGAGACATACAGACAATCAGAATATGAAACAGGTAAAGGCTAAAGATTGCCTCCCACAAGTTGTTTTTTTAAAGAAATCCCAGAATAAGGTGCATAAGGCTGTCTGATTGCTTTTCAAATGAGCTAGGCTTTTGATACAGATAGTTGTCACAAACTAAGATTCACTGGGATTTCATATCTGGAAATTATATGGATGGATTGTTCATCCATCCACCACAGCCCCTTTTCCCATTTTTTGTACAAAGGGTCAGGGTGTCACTTCAACAGTGACAATCACCTAGATCCAAGGTTTACACTGCTGGGTGGATATCCCTACTGTGGTAGTACACACACACACACACACACACACACACACACACACACACACACACACACACACACACACACACACACACACACACACACACACACACACACACACACACACACACACACACACAAACACGACACACAGACACACGCCTATGGCCGGTTTAGGGTGTCCATTCCACCTACAGCACATCTTTAGAATGTGGGAGGAAACCCATACGAATGCTTTTATAGATTGTTTACATAGCTATGGAATGCGCATTTGAAGTGAGTTTTAAACTAAGTCAAGGATGGAAATCTTTTTGAAAGTAATTATTTTTTATTTTATACATCTGTTTACCAGGTAATCCCATTGGACACAAGTGTCCCTTTTTAAGGGCAATGCGGAATCACTGCCAGGTTAATGACTTGCTCAAAGTCACATAATAGGCAAATGTACCATTGACCACAAAAAAGGGGTTCGTATTACATTATCGAAATTCCAGAAGGTCAAACACCAGATGTTCGAACTTGGAAGATCAAAATGTAATAACATCGAAACATCAGAACAGCGAATTTTTTCCCAGGGAAAAAATTTGCTGTTCCGAAAAACACACACACAACACAAGCACACCAAAAACCTTACAAACCTACACTAAATCTTACATACACAACTACCTATGCACTAACCTTAACCCATATCCTGATCCTAAGGTCTGTCACTATCGCACACTTACCTTACCCGCACCCTAACCCTAAAGTCTGTCACTATCGCACACTTACCATAGCCGCACCCTAACCCTAAAGTCCATCACTATCGCACACTGTCCTTACCCGCACCCTAACCCTAAAGTCCGTCACTATCGCACACTTACCATAGCCGCACCCTAACCCTAAAGTCCATCACTATCGCACACTTCCCTTACCCGTGTACTAACCCTAAAGTCCGTCACTATTGCACACTTACCTTACCCGCGCCCTAACCCTAAAGTCTGTCACTATTGCACACTTACCTTACCCGCGCCCTAACCCTAAAGTCCGTCACTATCGCACACTTACCTTACCCGCACCCTAACCCTAAAGTCCATCACTATCGAACACTTACCTTACCCACACCCTAACCCTAAAGTCCGACACTATCGCACACTTACCTTACCCATGCCCTAACCTTAAACTCATCACTATCGCACACTTACCTTACCTGCACCCTAACCCCAATGTCCGTTACAATCACACAGTTACCTTAACCCATTCTGTAACCTTTGCACCACATTGGAGAAACTGTCGCAGAAACATCCAGGTCCATGTCTTTTGAACTTCCAGGTTCGAACTTCTGGAAGTTCGATTAGGTAATAGGAACCCACTAAAAAACAACCTATTAACAATGTTAGTAAGGTACAAAGAGGAAAAGGAATAGAAGACCAGATTGGTACTAAAATAGTTCCAATTTCCTTTTGTGAATATTAGTCTGTTAATACAATCTCATCCCAATAACCCATGTTCTGTTAAAATCTATATCCATCCTTATAATCCACATCTGCATGTATGACGTAGAAAAAAACAAACCAGAAAATGAACATTTACAGAGGCTTTCAAGAATTAAGCCTACTATGGGACCCAGTCTAAACATGTGTTTCTATGCTTTTATTTTATTTCTCACCCCCTTAAGTAATGCATCACCTTTCTAGCATAGCAACAAAATCAGGAAATCATGACTGGTTCTGCTGTGAACACCACAGCAGCCACAACAGCTAGAGCCTTCAGACCTTTGGCACTGAAAAAAATGAATGTAATGAAGTGATTCTGTTCAAAGGAAAAGGATGAAGTGCAAACTTAAATCACAAATTTTTCCAAAGGCAATACTGTAACCGACATGAGTGACAGTAACAATGCAGACCTACTAACCAAAAAAATAAAGAATCCAGAGGAATACACTCAGCACCAGTATAAAATCCACAATGACTCTGAACGAACAGTTCACAATTTATTAATTGTACAAGAAAATCAAAAACAAAAATATGTTCCAAACACTGAACCACCACAAAGGAGCTCAAATCCAAGTAGAAATCCAAATAAAGTCCAAATGAGATTCCACAGAAACTTTATTACAAGGGTAAGCGCTTTCACAACCTGTCCTGGTTACTTCCTCAGACCAAAATGAATTCTTAGAAACTCACACCCATTTTAATATACATGTCATATAAAATCATCCAATCAAATCAAGAAAAATGCAAATGCTTTCCAAGCTTAAAGACACAGATAATTTAAAAACATAGACAATTCAAAAGCAGTTTAAAGGCAGCTTAGTTACAATTCAATAACATGTTCTCCTACCCTATCTAAAAAACATATGTAATCACAATAAAATGTATTATATATTACAATGTATATTTCTAAAACTATATGTCTACAAATATAAATATATATATATATATATATATATATATATATATATATATATATATATATATATATATATATATATATAAACAAAGAGGGAGTCTAACAAAATTGCTTCATGTTACTTTCTTCCTAAGTTTCCTACCTTTTAAGACTGGTTGCAGTGATATATAATCATTTAGTCCCGGTGGTTTATGTGCGGCTAACATCAAAATCCATCTGAGCTCTTTCTGTTCCATTTTATTACGTAAATCTCCACCTCTCATGCTGTCTGTTAAGGTATCTATAATGGAAAAACTAAAATAATGATTCTCCCTATTTTGAATCATGTGGTTAGCTATTTCACTGTGCTCCTGTCCTCTCCTGAAGTAATAAAGATGGTCACGAATCCGCTCTCTCAATCATCTGTTGGTCTTCCCAACATAAAATGCCTCACAGCACACAAACTGGGCCAAATATATCACATCCTTACTTTGACAATTCCCGGTCACCCTAAACTTATATAATCTCTGTGTTGTAGGATGGACAAACAATTTGTTTGTCTCAATGTATTGACAAAATGCACAACTATTGCACCTCATTGTTCCATAATTGACCAAAGGGATATGGTCCATCCTTTATTTGTAGCAAAGCATTTGTCTGAATGACCTCTTATTCTTATATATAAACTTAGGCTTACCACCCACTATTTTCCTGACTTTTAGGCTTGGAAAGCATTTGCACTTTTCTTGATTTGATTGGATGATTTTATATGACATGTATTTTAAAATGGGTGTGACTTTTTAAGAATTCATTTTGGTCTGAGGTAGCAACCAGGACAGGTTGTGAAAGTGCTTACCTTTGTAATAAAGTTTCTGTGGAATCTCATTTGGACTTTATTTGGATTTCTACTTGGATATGAGCTCATTTGTGGTGGTTCAGTGTTTGGAACATATTTTTGTTTTTGATTGGGCTATTGTGTATTTGTTCCATCTCTCAGGAAAAGGGCTTTTTCTTTCTTTACTTTTGATAGTTGTATAAGAAGTTGAGCACACTGATAAATAATTCATTGTGCTTCTGTCCCTTTAGTAGTCAGGACTTCATCAGACCAATGGAAAATAAAACATTCACCACTGTTGTATACATCCAGACTTCTCATCACCTGATTTAGTTATCCAGCCCCAGTGAGTCGAAAGGATAATTAAGTTAAAAAAAACTCAGCTTTGATTTATCAAAAAAAGTAATTCAGTACCATTCATGAAAAATTAAAAGTGTATTTGATATACAAAACAGATACGGTAAAGTATTAAAAGTAGTTGTTCATAGGTTTTTAGGTTTGTACTAGGCTAATGGCCCTGGAGCCTTTACAAGCCTAGCCCATAGAAGTGCCTTGGCATCATGCCATCCAACGTCAGTTTCCAGTGCCTCTATAAAGTACATCCACTGGAGTGATCCCCGGGTGAACTTTGTATTACCCATCCACTCATCAGAATTTATCTTGAAGAGGGTCAGCAAGGTGCTCTGCTTGACATGTATGGGAAGTCTATTCCAGAGCATGGGCAGTCTCTGGGTGAAGAACCTGTTCCTCCAGCAGGTTCTGTTGATTGTGTGTTGTAATAGATCCAATAAATATCAAAATGTATGTGCCTATATACATGTGTGTGTGTTGTATATAAAAAACATACAAAAACACTCAGAAAAATATACAATTAAAAATGTGCCCCTGGATTCTTTATATTTTGGTTATTTGGCCTGTGGAATCCTTATCTGTTTTTGTTTGGTTAACAATGCAGACCTAAAAGCAGCATGTGACATTTTTAATGGGTAACTTTCTGACCATATACGCTTTATGGCTGCAGTAACATTTTGCTTCTCTGTTGTTTCTTTTGTAGAGCAATACATATGGCAACATATAACTATTTGCTTCCTCTGACTGTGCACTACATATATGAATCTATAGTTTAATAAAACAAGGTCAGTAGGTATGACAGATTAAAGCAGGGAAAATTTTAGCTATTTATTAGATAACATTCTAATTGCGTTATAATTCATGATTTCAATAATGGGTTTTGGAACCAAATGACAAAGACTGTAAAAGTCTTACTATGTAATGCTTAAAACAGAATATGTGAACATTGTGGATGGATTATTTTGGTTAAAATAAAAATGAAGAGAAATGCAAAATAATATAAAAAAATGTTTGGGTGGCCTTCAACAATGTCTTTGTAGTTTCAGTTGGGTAAAAGACATATAAAGGATGTTTTTTATCATAGCAGTCAACTATGAAAATATTTCAGTGTGGGGAGAGTGGGCAGGAACACAGTGACTGTCTTAATGTGCAATAGATACCACATAATAAAGGTCACCTGTATGAAAGTGCATAAAACTAGCATGCTGGTACTGTGGAAAATGGGTCATATTTACAAAGTATGCTCTGTTCTACAGGGTAATATAAAATAAGGCTAGTGAAATATAACTGCTACTCACTAAAGGACAGGGAGAATTTAAAAAATAAAGTACAAAATGGTATGTCAGGACAGGGACAATACATAGGGAATTCAAATACAAATCCACACTCGAGTGACTGCAAGCCAGGTACCACAACAAAGTATAAAACAATAACGAGAATGTTGTAATACACGCGGCAGATGATTACAATAAACATTTTTAGTTAGGAAAAAAAATCCTTGGAGAGAGAAATCATCCAAATTATTATGGTATGGGATAAAAGAGGAACTAAAGATAGTGTTTCAGAAATTTGATAGCACGAATATGCTACAAAAAATGAAGGAAACGGTAATTATATTTTTAAAGGTTAATAACGAACGCTGATAATCTGGATAAAACAGAGAATGGTCTATTTTATGGAAAACAGTAGTATGATAAAAAATGCTAGAGTAGAGGAAGCAAAATCCAGTAAGTAGATAAAAAACAGAAGCACCTGGTTAAGAAATAAACACTTTCATTCTTTAAAGAATTTTAAGAAGCGTTTTTGAACGGGAAGTAAGAGAGAGGGCTGAATGACATATGCTACTGCTTAAATAATGATATTCGACATATGAACTAAAATACTTTGTTGGGAGATATGGGGTGCATATGTGAGACAAGGGATATATGGAATAGATTTAAAAAGTATGCAGAGGTGCACATGTGGAATAGGATTAAAAAGTACACAGTGGTTTACTAGGTGAGGTACTTATAATGGAATTCAGTGGGAAAAGTTTTAATTCAGTAAACAGGATAGCAAGGGTGCCTATGAGACCCTCTTTTATGTGTACATTATATGAAGTTTTATTGCAAACTTGCTGTAGAGAATATATGCTTATGCCAATGATTTCTATGTTTTAATTAAGGGGGAAAGTTGCATAAAAAGTGTTATCTGCATTTGAAGTGCTTGAAAGAGGAACATTCTAGATAAATAATAAACACAGGAATCTACACTGGTGAAGGGATCAGGAAGAATATAAAGGACTGTCCCTAATCATTATCAAATGATTTTATGTAGTTTGTGTGGTGATGGAAGGTCTCATTATGTTGACAGAAACTGTATAAAAATGAGTAATACAAAAATATTGAAAAGGTGAGGTCGTCTGATTGATAAATTAGGGTGATGTTAGTAAAAATTATTATTTTATCAGATAAGATCTTATTTTTCTCAATCTATCAGAAACACAAAACGTTTTAAATTAGACTAAGGATTTGTTCTTAGGATGTACTATTTAGAGACAAAATTTAATAAGGAATTTAATTTTACAGTTATTTTGTTTTGCTTTGATGAAATAGCTATATTGTTTAGAAAAAAAGGAAGATCCAAGAGAGAACTGAGAAGTAATAATCCAACCAGAGGCTATAGAACTGAAAATCAAGAAGGGGAATAATTAATCAGGATAAGGATTACCTTACAAGATTAAAACATGGCAAATAATTCTTTAACAATTGTACAAGTACATTATGTGTGTGCCAGTTCTTTTCAACAATATGCTTCACAATGGGGGAATGTGAACCATAAGTTAACACACAGCTAATATTGTTTTCTAAGTCATTCTTCATCACTACTGAAAATCCAGGTACCTTAGAATTGGGGAGTATTTATACCGGGTAATTGAAAAACACTGGCAAGTTGTGTTTGGGACGTTTGAATTAACAGAGAGTCTAGGTTCTTCTCTGAAATTTGTCAGTAAAGATAAGAATATGAAGAATTTATTTGAGAAGAACAAACAAGGAACTAGGAAAAACAAGGGAAAATGAGAAAGTGCGGTGTCTGCAGAGAGTGTAAATACATTAATGAGACTACGTATATTACTATAGGCGATCACCAAAGAGTCTTCCCTATATTGGGCAATTTCACTGTAATATGAAAGGAGTGATTTATATCACTGTTTGTCCTGTTCATCTTTTTATATAGGAAAGACTGAAAATGCCCTTAAAAAGAGAATATATCAACATGTGTACTGCCCTTTATAGACACTCTACAAATTGTACCAACTTTAAAAAGTTTTTATTTTGCATTCTTGAAAAAGTGGTTGTTAGTGGGGGGAGGAATTGGTCAGCCTTTTTACAGTACAGAGAAATGTACTGGCACATATTGGTGAATCCCACCCATCCCCCTGGAATCAATGACACAATTTCAATAAGTAGTCTTTTAGCATGTGGAAGAGAGGTGAAAAAGAGAGTACAGGCAGGATGGAGTGGGTGGAGAAAGGTGTCGAGAGTGATTTGTGACATGGTACCAGCCAGAGTGAAAGGGAAGGTCTACAAGACAGTAGTGAGACCAGCTATGTTATATGGGTTGGAGACAGCAGCATTGACAAAAAGGCAGGAGTCAGAGCTGGACATGGCAGAGTTAAAGATGTTAAGATTTGCACTGGGTGTGACAAGGTTGGACAGGATTAGGAATGAGTATATTAGAGAGTCAGTTCAGTTTGGACAGTTTAGAGACAAAGCCAGAGAGGTGAGATTGTGTTGGTTTGGACATGTGCTGAGGAGGGATGCTGGGTATATTGGGAAAAGGATGGTAAGGATGGAGCTTGCCAGGCAAGAGGAAAAGAGGAAGGTCTAAGATGAGGTTTATGGATGTGGTGAGAGAGGACATGCAGGTGGTTGGTCTGACAGAGCAAGATGCAGAGGACAGGAAGAAATGGAAACAGATGATCCACTGTGGTGACACCTAATGGGAACAGCTGAAAGAAAAAGAAGAAGTATTTTAGCATTGAAATCGGATAATATATATAGAGGCATGGACTACTGTTATTGAAGTTTTACTTAAGCTATTCAAATTAATTAATTTTTAGATATTGCTCACAATTTTATGCATTATTAGCACGTTTTATTTGATATTTTATCACTGAAAAGGAAGAAGATGTATACTTGCAACACACCAGTTTTAAAACCTGTTTCTGTTTATGTACGTTATTGAGGTTTAAGTTTACAGGTTTGACTTAAATAATAATGGAACTGTTTTTATGTAGGTAGTTCCATTAAGATGGAGGATAATTAATTTAATTAATGTAGCATTGTGATAGGCTTTTTAACTATATATAAAGTAAGGGAGGTAGCATGTAATTTATCTGATGAAGTTCTGTGAATTGTTAATGAAGGAACGAAAGAGCTTATCTACAGTTCATGCATCCGTGGTTGTTTAGCTGGATTCGAGATTTGGTTTGTTGTTTATTTACGTGTTATTAGTTCATTATTAAAGTTTAGTGTGTGTTTTTATTTAATCCCAAAACTGATATGAAGAGTAGCTGAAGGTGGTGTGAAGGATTTCCTTGCCTCCTGAATCTTAGTCAGAAAAGAGACAGAATTTATCAAAGTGAAAGATTTTCCAAAGTTTTTCTTTTTCGTTCACTGTGGTTTTTAATGTTGGGGTAATCAACTTGACATGGCACACTCTGGCAAACATGGATGAGCTTACTAAATATTTTTAGGACTGGTGCATTAAAACACTCAAAAGACTCATTAAGGACAAACTAGAACAATAGAGAATAGCAGATAGCATGCATTACATTGATGTATATAAATGGATCGTCCTTATTTGTACAATGAGAAAAGAAAAAAAATGATGTTCCTAAAGGATGTTGTCATGATACCAGATGGCAAAAAGGGTACAAGGACACTAAATATATCTGTCATGGGGTTTATGGAAGGGCTCAGATGAGGATACTATTTTGTCAATGATTTTATCAGTAGGTGTTGTTGATCAATGTCGGGTTGAAAACAGGGATTTGCAGAGTAAGTGCAATGAATGCAAAGCCTTCCATGGTAAAAAGGTTGGTGTTACAGTGACTAGTAATCCAAAAACTGATATTGCCTGTAGTTTCCTTTGGAAAAACTGTAAAAACTATTGGCCTGAATGTATCCAGAAAGACTTAAAAAGAAAAAGTTAAAAGTCATGGATATTCAGAAGCCATATATCTGAAACACTTGATGTCCTTAAGGAGTTATTTGCATATATCTCATGGGCCTCTATTACAGGAAGTTTAAGGTATCACACAGTGAAAACTCTAGCTTGGCTAAGTTTTTCTTAGTTTTTACTAATTGGTTTGTCTGTGTGACTTTTTTACTTTTTCGTTTGGAAAGACTATAAATATACATAAAATATAGGATATGTGGCAATTTATTGAATGATAGTATAGTGAAGACCATAATACTGAATGCAAAATCTTCAAATGTCAAAACGTTGAAACTTAATATGTTAATTGCAAAGTACCTCCTAATAATATATGTGCGCTCACTGCACAAGAACACAGCCAGCCAACAGACAATATACTCCTGTGTTAGTGAAATGTGAAAATAAGCGTTAACATGGGTCCTGCAAGGGGAGAGGGGAAGCAATTCCAGCTCTTGACACACATAGGAGAGTAGATATTTTGATCTGAACATTTTATATTCAGTATTATGACTTTCAGCACATTGATTTTCAGTAAGGTGATATGCACACACATGCACAGAGATCATGGTGATGTACACGTGGTTGTTAACAATTACAAACATAATGATTATTTACAGGAAAATTAAAGAAGGACACTAGCTGTAGTACAGTGTACATTGGATGAAATCATGACAAAAAAGGTAAATTTGACAGCACCTTTATGTGCTCTGTTCTGCCTACAAACGTAGCAGCTACAAATCATAATTCCTTTAATGGAAATCAGGACTGTAGCCTTACTTCAGAGATGGCAATGATATGAGGCTGTTAATGTATGATGCAGTTCTGGCATAGATTAAGCATTTATTAATATCTTTTGTATTAATGTGGCCAGTTCTGAGGAAATTTGCAGAAGTTCAGGGAAGAAAAAAAGATAATTTGCTGAAGTTGGGCTCTGCATTGCTCTTTGCCACTAACTTCATGACATTAACTCCCATTCTACAGAATTCAGTCTCAGTCAGTTCATGCAAGTGGGTGAAATCTGATGTGCCCCTTTTTCTGTGGGAGGTCCCTCTCCATAGGGAAGAAAGTCTCTGTGGTTAGCACTAAGATGTTGGCTATCAGAAGATCATTGTACTGTGTGCATGAGCCTTTTTTGAAGCTGATGTCCTAATTTTCCCACGGGGAAACAGACATGCAATGATACCAGCAAGTTTGTGTACAGGCAAACATCTCTGCATATAGTGAAAGGTTTCTGTCTATCCCTCCCCTTAGTGTCAACCACACTATCTCCATAGTTTACATCAGACAGTACTACAATAGCAGACTCACTCATGTCCCTCCCTCTGAAATAACAAGCCACCTCTGGCCATTTTAGCCTATCCCCCTGACTGACCTTGGGCAACCCAAGTCACTATGTGAACTTGCAGTACCGACAATGTGGATGGATGTCCTGCCGCTACACCAGTGGTCTGGTGAGGAACATGATTTGATGATGGTCGAGGATTAATCTGAAAGACCCCAAAGAGCAGTAAGAGAGAATAATCTTACTGTTTGAAGCTTAATGAAGTGGAGCAGATTCATTTTTCCCATTTGAGGTTAGATTTAAATTGAAGCTGTGGCATGTGACATGCAGACTTATAACAGTATGCTTGTAATAATAGGAGACAGCAGATGTGGCAAGCAGGCAGGGGTAAACTACACCAGTACACAGTTCTGCTGCTTTGGGGGGGAAGTAATAAGTTATGTGGAAAGTAGATAATAACAAGTTGGACAAGCTAAGAAAACGGCTAAGGCCTATAACATGTAATGAGAAAAGGGTACAGCCATGACTGATGACATACGGTTATTGGTGAAATGAATTTACAGTTCTGTCCAATTAACAGAGACGGAAACAGTAAGAAAACCAGAATAATCCTTGAGTTAGATGATAGCAGTAATGAAAGGAATGGTTAAAGTGGAAACAGTGCCAGATGTGAAGTGCAGACAGAGGCCAAGTGCTAGACTCTATTGATATGATCAAAGTCAGGTAATATATCTTTATTTTTATGTATACATATATATATATATATATATATATATATATATATATATATATATATATAGTTTCACTTTACAATCCCAAAATACTTCTACCACTCTACCTCTCTGTCCCACTTTTTCATTATTACATTGTACCTGAGTGTATTTTTCTATATGATTTATTATAAATGTTATCTTGCTACAGTTTGTCTAGTTGCCACTGATGATTTCTTAACTGTCTGTATGTAAAATTTATATACTCACTGTGGAGCTTTACTCCCCAGGTCTCCACTGAAAACGAGCCAACTGCTCAGCTGGACTAACCTGGTCAATAAATGTAAAATAAATAAATACTGAAATATTGAAATTCAGTATCTCGAGACTGTAAAGCCAAACAATGAAAAACCCGAAACCCCAAAAAAGCACAATTCAACATCGCGACTGCCCACATGCACACTCCACACACAAACAAGCAGTCATACACCTTCCTCCCTACACTACAAAACACACACAAACAAAGCAAAACAAGCACACATGCGGACCCTACATATCAGAAGGGGGCAAGCCCCCCATGCACCCCCCACACCTCCACTACTTATATATACTAACTCCGAGGTTGCACTAAAAACACGTTTGTGTCTTTCGGCTTTTCCCGGTTAGGGGTCGCCACAGCGGAACTCCGGTCCACTAATGATTGGTAGTGGACTTTTACTTACCGGGTTATCAGCCCTGATGCACAACCTTCAACGAAGGCACGCCCCATTCACATATGCCTCCACATAGAAGAGAATCGAACGAGACAATGTCTTGCTATGAGGTGACAGCGCTACCGCAGCACCACCACCACAGATCGCACTAAAACATAAACACACAAAAACCACCACTAGACATTCTACACTCCCCTTGCACAAACACACATCACATACGTACAAATACCACCACTCTCAGCACTTACACACTCACAATCTTACCTACCTACCCTAACCCACACATCAAAACTCCAAACACACACACATGCGCATGCACACACACACACACACACACACAGACACACACACACTAAAATCCCTACCCAAAACCCCTAGTAAAACATCACTTACCTAAATCTCTAGCTACATCCACATACCACACCGCACATCATGAACACAGGGAATCCCACGGCACGTACACGCCTCCACAACTGTGGATTTGCGATTTCCACATTCGGGATTCTGCACTTTCGTGCAAGTGCATTTTTGACACTTCAGTCTCGAGCTCCTGAAATTCGATATTTTAGTAGTTCGAGATTCTGAAGTGAAACTCTATATATATATATATATATATATATATATATACACACACACACACATATATATATATATATATATATATATATATTAGTTGCTGTGGGTCAGTTGATATGCTACTGCTAGACAAATGTGGTACATATGCTGGAAGGGTCAGACAGACTTGGTAGCCCCCATCTGATTCTGTACAGGTGTTCTTCTGAGAGTCAGCACCTTCAGAATGTAGTGATAAAGAGTAAAGTTTCCAGTCAGGGAGTTTAGCTTAAAAAATCAGACGATTGCTCTTCGGGCAGTGGCTATAGTGGGAGTACAACAGGATCTCACAATTCAGAACATGGCTTCTTACTGGCTACAGAATATGCATGCCGGCCTTTCTGTACTTACTTTAACAGGAAAACAGAGCCTTCAGCAACCTTGACTTAGCCACACCTACTTTCTAATCACAATGCATCAAAATTCTGTATCACCAGGAGCAGTTGATTGAACCTACTAGTATGTGTCTTGGCCCTTGTGTTTACACCACATCAAATACTTCATTTTGCATAATGTTACAGTCTCTGAAAATAAGCTTTTCCAAACATCTTCTTTGGATAATGTATCTGAAAGGTATTTTGCACAGATACGATACATTCTAGTACAGTGTGGACTTATCAAAAAAAATTAATTCTAACTAGAAGACCAAACGTACTTACCCTCGCAGTCTCCTAAGTGAGATGTGTTACCATTCTCAACGTCTTGTTCAAACTGAATTCTGAAAAAGAACAGAAAGAAATGTCATACTACAGCACAAATATGCACAGTTATTTTTTCAAGTGTTATTCTTTTTGATTTTATACATATATATGTGCATATACATATATGTATACATACATATACATATATGTATATATATATATATATATACACACACATACACACACACACACACACACACACACACACACACACACACACACACACACACACACACACACACACACACACACACACACACACACACACCAGTTCACCTACATACTTAGCAATAAAATAAATATTGTTAGTTGCCCTTGTTAGAGAATTGCCTCTAGCTGTTATAGGACCAAGCAGGGCAGGTATGACTAAATACCTAGTGCAGTTTTCCTTCTACTGTGGGATGGAATGGGATTGATATACATCACAGTTTGTTTCCTGAAAAGGCCACAAGTAAAAGAGGAAGACTAGACTCAATTTTGATTTAGTAGGAATAGAACCTGGTGCTCCGGTTCGATCCTCGGCTGGGGTGTCTTCTGTGCGGAGTCTACATGTCCTCCCTGTGGTCACATGGGTTTCCTCCTGGTGCTCCAGTTTCCTCCCACATCCCAAAGACATGCTGTAGGTGGATTGAACACTCTAAATTGACCCTAGGCGTGAGTGCGTGCGTGTGTGTGCCTTCAGTAGAAGGTTGGGCGCTGGGCTGGCAACTCGACAGCGTAAAAACTTCACTGCCAATCATGAGTGGACAAATGATCCGCTGTGGTGACCCCTAACTGGGAAAAAGCCAGAAGGGGAAGGAATAGAACCTGGTGCAATAACAAAGAGTCAAGATTTTTTCCTAAGAAATTAAAATCAGATTGGAATTTTCTTGTCTTGACATACAATGGACATCAACACCTCGCTGACAAAGAATTCTGCAATACACTTTGGTATGAGCTCTGAGGACTGTTTAACCCACAAACAAACTGTCAGTAGACAGAGGAAGAAGGACTCAACAGCAGGTAGCTGTCCACTCAGGTGCAGAGATTCACTCAGTTTTCTTTGTGCTGTAATACCATAGCCAGGCAGGTAGAACTTATGAAGTAAACACAAAGACTAGAAACAGAAGCCAAAGTGGCTACAACTGCAGAAAAGGTCAAAGACAGCAGATTACTGTGGTTTGGGCATGTGCAGGAAAGCAGAAGACAATCTGGTGAAGAAGACCTCGGACAGACAGGACGAAGGCGAGAGGAAATGAAGACGTTCAGCAAACAGGTAGATGGACTGTGCAACAATCAGGCATGAGTGTCGAAGAAGGCAGGAGACTCATTTTGAATAGACAGAGATGGCGACAGTTGACAGAACAACGTGACCCCATGTAGAAAATGGGAAAAAAGGCGGGGGGGTGATGATAAGGATGAATTAAAACATTGCACGTGTAAAGGTGTGCCAGTGTGATGAACAGTAGTGTGAATGCTGGTTTGAAAGAAGATGATACAAAATGCTAACATTCTCACAGCAATGTGTGTCCTTCATACTGTTATTATAGTCACCTGTGTGGTCACTACACCATGGCAAAAGGAGGTCAGCATCATGTAGAGACCACTGTGTGCTAAAGTAATATAACCTCTGTCTAATACTATGATCAGGCAGTTTAGGCAAGAAACTGCAAATCAGTTAAATTCATCAGTCTCCACCTGCGCAGTTAACGTCTGCTAAAACAAAATGTAATCTCTAATACCTAAGAATTCTCACAGTCAGAGGCTGTAATGACAAGAAGGCCTATCTGGTGCACTCAAGGTATTCTGACTTTTACACAGAGAATCATAAATTTAATAAAATGGGTTACACTGCTTTAAGGAATGATAGCTGTAAAAGGGGGGGGGGGGATTAGCCGTATCTTGAGACAGCTTTTTGCCTTATATATAGCTAGAAACCAAAACATTTTTCAACACAGAGTGAGTAATGGTTCTTCATTATTACTGCTTTAAGTAATCATAAAAATAAAGAAAACTAGAGCATGGTTGTATGTGCAGAAACTCTAAAAGCCTCAGTATCATAAAACAATAATTCCACTGACAAATTGACAGGATTCTTGACAACATGGGGAATTAGGTTATAATACTAACTGATACTAATAATTTCAACACTGACTGGGATGGTCAATACTTAGAAATAAGTAAAAAAAAAAAAAAAAATCCCACACAAAACATAAATACATACAGTTAGAGAGTCCCATGGCGCATCAGCAAGTAAAGGCACGCACATGGTTACTTCCTCTGTAGAAAGCTGGTGAATATTTCGAACAGGCCAGTGATGGCGAACCTTTTGGGCTCAGCATGTCAAAAATTTGGAAAATGCCTATCTTGAATTTGCTGGTGTGCCCCCCACCCAGCGCAAACAAATGAGAAACAATTCTTTACATATTCATTTATTTTAAAAAAATACAGTCCAATCATGTGTGCTGCTATGTATTATAAAATTAAAAGAAAAATCAGTGACTTACAATAGAGAAAACAATATGTGCACTGATAATTAGGCTTAAAATAGTGCACCAAAAAAAAATTACCCTACTTTTAATAGTAATTTTGAATTGAACTGAAAAAAATATGGAACACACTGCATTTGATTTGATTAACATTATTAACATCAATTAATGATATTTGTTGTTTATAAGTTTTAATAGATAAGTGCAGGGTCACATATTTCTTGTATTTTTGTTCATTCAGTTTCTTTGGTAACTCAGGTGTTGATGAATGCTGGTATGTTACCCAAAACATTGTTGTGCGTCACCTTTGATATGCATGTCATAGGTTCGCCACCACTGGAACAGGCATTAAAACACAAAATCGCTATCAATTAGCTTCCCTGCAAGGGCAATAGAATTAATATTATGATAGGCACACAGAGTTAATTATTACCTCTGACACAAGAGAAACAGTTGGACTGGCCATTATTTTTTAAGATAACAACTCTTTGGGGACCCCACTGGTAGGCCTGTTTGCTTCAGATGACAATGCTCAGTTTTCAGTATTCCTCATGTCTGAGCATTGAAGTCAGCTGTTCCCTCATTCTCAAGGACTTTGAACATGTTGTATACATTTTCATACTTTCTACAAATACAGAATATGTTCTTCAAGACACAGAAGAGACTCAATAAATGTAATTTTCATAGCTTCAAGATGGCGAAATCACCCCTGGCTATATATTTTTCCTATTTGTGGGGACAACTATCTTAGCAAAATGTGTCACTTCTCATTCAAAGGCTCAGACCACTGAAGCTTCACGCTTGGAGGATTTACATCTAATTCTCTTATTATCTCACTTTTTCTGTGGTAATACAAATCCTTTGATGAATGGTTTCATCTATTTTTCCTGAACTAGTCCTTCCAGCTGCTAGTCTTCTTTCCTGAAGAAGAAAAAGATGACAAAACCTGGATGATCATCAGCAAGTGAGATGCTATGACGACATAGCAAAGATATTAGAAAATCCAGATAGGTGGATGCATATCCTTACTCTGGATGCCACGTGTGAGTAAAGCCACAAGTGCAAAAATGTACCCAGGAAGGATACCAGTAATAGGAAGAAATTCTCCTTTCCTTGTGGCACAGCAATTTGTTAACTGATTGATGCAAGTAGTGCATGGAGTGAAGCCTCAGCCATGATAGGGTGGCAGGTCTTTGTCTTATAAAAAAACACTCTTGAATTCTGTTCTAATTCATTTTTGTTCTGAATCCAAGAACAATTCCATATAACATCATCACAGAGCCCTAATTATTTCTTATTTTCAAGCAAGGTAAAAGCAGCTGGATAATTTGCCTTGTACTCGCCCACTGTCTGTCATGGCCAATAGTAACAGAAATAGGCACACTGAATGTGCATCTTATAACTGTGGCTGCATTTATATTCTCTGTTTTAAGAATATCATAGTTACAACCCAAATATCAGACTGCACCTTTACAAAAAGTAAAAGGTAAACATTTACCCTAGATGTAGGAAAGATATTAAAATTTAAGTCCTTTAGACATTCTTAACTATCCACCATGCTGGATTAATTGTAGTACTGCTTGAAAATCATCTTAGGTATTCATGCTCCTAATTTATTTATTTACAGTAGTTAACTAAGATATTCTATCTTGGCAAAAAAAGGACCCTTTTTCAGTAGAGTCCCAGGGCGAAAAGCTCTGCCATAGCAGAAGCTTCACAGGACTTAACAATAAAACTAGACAATAACAGTATGAAAAGAAAATGGTGCTTTCATGAAAAATGTATCTACATATAGTAATTTTGACTAAACAACTGCTAATTCATAATCATCATAAAATTCAAAGCTAGATTACTAGCTTTCTTTTATAATTACAAATAATACAAGTAAATGACCATTCTGAAATATGATAAAAAGGAAGTAGACAGTGGGTATGCTAGTATTAAAAACTACAGTTTAAGGAAATACATGGTAAAATAGAAGAGACATGCATACAAGGAGTTTTACCTAAAAGAGATAAGGTAAAGTAGGAGAGAGAAATATAATGATTTAAAACAGAGAATTATGAAATAAATAAATCATTAAATATCACAGGATAATGGAGTTAGTGAGAAATAATAGAATTCAGTAAAAATGATCATATTACACATAGTTGCAATATATTAACTTTGAGAGTACAATATGCATTGTATGCTGTGCAAACACACAGACTTCTAGATGCTTGTTGAGCATGTATTTAATTTGCTAAAAAGAACAGATTAAAGTTTGGATCAAGACTGTGTTTAAATAGCTATTTTTTATTGTCAGCCTGTATAAGATCAAAGGATCATAGGAATCATAAAGCAATTACGTCATGAGAACATTTACCTTTGACATAACCCATATTCATGGTGTGCCTCCAGATTTAAATAGGTGAAGCAAGTCACGGCAGGGATACATTTACAGGTATCCATTCAACCATCAAGACTGTTTCTTGAGGCAGCAAGGTGTCAATCTGTTTTATATATAAGGGGAGTTTATTCCAAAGAAGAGGTAAACTTTGGGTAATGAATTAATGCCTTCATCATGTTTTGTTATACGTATTGGAAATGTAAGTATTTTGATCTAGTGTTTGCAGAGATGTTGGCCTTATGAAGATGCAAGATTTCCAGAAGGGCTTGGATCCTTAAGGCAGCAAGATACAAGACACAGAACACCATGAAATAGGCTATAGGAGAGAGCATGGAGATAAGGCTTTAAGTCTGCCTTTGGGCCCTAGGTTTTTAAGGATAATAAGCTTTCTGGTCAGGAATAGTTGGGCCCTTTCTAGTTGGGTTGTGTGTCTGGACAGGTGCAAACCAAAGGTAGAATTATACTTGGTAAATGGTCTAATTAAAGTTGACTATACAGGGATAATGACATCTTTCATCTTGGATGAGAATCCCTGTTATCGCATGTGCTAAACAGAAGGCATGTCTGCAAAGAGCCAAAATACCCAACTACTACATTATTTTGGAGTATACATTATATATAGTTTTTTTTATCCTCACAATTACCTGCTACCGCACCAGAGTTTAAGTTGCAAGTTTCTTGCAAGAAGGAACTGAAGATGGCAGGTGGGTAATGATACTTTCACGTTGGGCCTATGCAAATTAGTGACAGAGAAGCAGCATGAGAAAGGCCTTATCCTTTTATATTCAGAATTCAACAGCTGGGAAAAGGCTACATTACATACAGAGGTGAGTGGAGACACCAGTGACGTGCTAATGTAAACCTCTCCTTTAAATATATACTGTCACAATAACAGCTTTACATAACTCTGTTTTCCCATCTTCAGGAATGAATAAAAATAAAAATCCTTAATGTAATTTGTTTTCTTCACCGTCCTACTTTCTTCATTGAGTACCAATATAAGTGGACATTTGGTATGGACAAATACTTGTTTATCCCTCTCAATTCCCGTAATAAAGACTAATCACCAGAACTCACTGTAACACCTTCAATGCTCCATTATGGGAAGAAACAGAAAAACAAAATAAAATACAATACTTTTTATCTTATGTTAATGTTCTTTGTGATACTCATGTATTTACAGCATCATAAGTAATTATTGCTGTTTTTTCTGTTCTGAAATGACTTGATGGGGAGAGACATATTAAAGTGATTTTCTGTTTGGGTGATTTTTGTTTTTTTTTCTTTCTCACAGTAGGCCATGTGTCCTTGAAAGGTAAGATTATTGTACCCTACATTCTTAATGATCTCTTCCTTGCACTTATTTATGAGTAGCAGCACTTAGAATCACTTGTTACTCAGAGTCACTGGACAAATAAATACACATTTTCTTCCAGTGACACTATCTGATTTGTATTTGTTATCTTGCTTTCAACATGTTACAATACTTTTTTTTCTATAGCTATAAACTTAACACATTAGTTACATTTTTAAGCTATAATTCAGTTAGCTGTGAAAAGGCTTTCTCTCTGCTTTCTGTTATTGGTATCAAGTTTCTTCCCTTTGAGTTCCCAAAGATTCCATATGGTTATGGTTCCAGATGAAAGTAGAGAAGGCAGCTATAAATGACAGTAAACAATAAAAGAACTGTGTGTCCCCAGAGACACAAAATATTTATGGTCCTAGCTGGATGGTTTTCTTCATGGGCCAAAAATCTTTAAAAAAAGTGGTAAGTAACATATAAAAGCCAGAAAGACAAACTTCTAAAGAAACTGTTGTGAGAGTTCAGACAAACACAGAAACAATACCACAGCATGGAGAAACAGCCATACCTTTTGAATATGTGACAGCATCCAGATCATTTTGTAGGGAGGAACTTTTCCATTTAGGACATAGCTGTCCTTTAAGTGCTGTCTGGGGGTCAGATAGCTATGTCTAGACCAACTCATTCTCGTTTTATTACTCTCCTTGCAACTCACATGACTTTCATTAAATCAGACCTCACAGATGATAATTTAGAATTTGAGGTTTTCCATATATATATTAAATAATTATGATTCCGTCTTAGTAAAAGCATTAGTTTCAATGATCAAATAACATACACAGCCTGACAAATCTACAATGGACTGGGTCCTCCGAATCCACTTAAGCACTCTTACGTCTGAAGAAAGGAAACAGTGGCAAGAACTACCCTTCTCCTTCTTTGGCAGTACAGTCTTCATATCCGTGTTGCAAACAGGGTTTTATAAAACTAAAGCACTTTACCATCACTATGCTGCATTATATAGTTTTGACAGAGAAGCCTGCCCTATCTGCATAGCTAGTATCTTTCAGTAACTCTCTTATGACCCTACTGTAATTCCATAAGCTATTTCAAGCTTCCATGAAGGACTCTGTGGTCTTACAGTCCACTACTCACTCAAGTAGCCTGTTCCATTTATCCAATTCTCTTTCCATGAAAAAGTAGTTCTCTAGTGTTTTAGATGAACTTTGCACCCTTACTTTGCTATTCCTACATGCCTCATCTCTCCACTTTCCTTTCACAAGTTGTATGCAATCACAGTGTCCTCTGTGTGTCCTGTGTCCTCTTTTTTGCATATAGTCAGCTTCTGAAACCTGTTCTCTTAGCCATAGTCCTCTATTCCCTTTATTACTTCAGTAGCCTTTCTTTGTACATACTCTGGTAGCTTGGTAATCCTATTTATATATGGGTCTCAGATGAGACTACAGTGCTGCAGATGGGTCCTGAACTGGATGTACTTGGGGGTACTATAACTTCTAAGTTATTAAGCACCCCAAAGAACACAGCTAAGAATCTTATCGGCCTTGGCTAAGCTTTTTAATTCCACACCTGCTGGTTCATTTCTGCTGTAACTAGCACAGCAAGGACTTTCTCCTGACCCATACTTTTTAAGCTTACTCATCCCAGTCAATATTCCAGTCTAGGGTTGCAGGGTACTTTACTTTACCCTGCATTACACTTTAGATGACACTTCCGCTTCCACTTACATCAGTTTTCTATCAGACCATAATTTACAAATAAGCTTACCTTGCTCCCAGTGCATCTTGTGAGCTCTGATAGAAAGATGCCACATTGCAATGCTTTCAGATCAACTCCCTTTGGACCCCGACTAAGCAATTCCTTTTTTTTTGTTAGGGTTTCTATGATCATTACTTTTTGCTAACTGCAACAGTTCTATCCATTTATTCAGCTTCTGTCTCACATAATCTCCTTTCAGTTTGCCCATCTTACGAGAAGTGACTCAAAGGTTTTATTCAAATCTGAATAAAACATCAACTGGGTTTAATTTGTCAAGTTTCACATAACCCAGTCATACAATGGAATAAGGCTGAGCTGGCATTTGCTGGTTTCTGCAAACCTATTTTGTTTTCTAGGAAAGCATCTAGCCTTTCTCACATTATCTTCCTTAATGCTTTTTCTGCTACCAAGGTTCGCAGTGTTGTTAAGACTCCTGAGGATATGCTGCCAAGATGCTGTATTTTGTCATTCATTAACTACCCAAGTTTATTTTCTACAACTTCCATGGGCATGTGGCTGTCACTCTCCCTTCCTTCCTTCTCTTTAAAAACAAGGTAAATTCATTGAAAATCTTTGTTCCATGTTCTTACTTCTCCCCATTAATCTCTGCAGCCTCATTTAGGTATCTAAATAATTCTTCCT
Source organism: Protopterus annectens (assembly GCF_019279795.1). Taxonomy (NCBI): domain Eukaryota; kingdom Metazoa; phylum Chordata; order Ceratodontiformes; family Protopteridae; genus Protopterus; species Protopterus annectens. The sequence goes on along the minus strand of NC_056747.1, from coordinate 321,117,167 downwards.
TCCCCTTTTTCACACACGCAGCAATATTTGTGTCTAGCTTTATCCTTACCTTTTTTATCACCTTTGTAACACTTTTTATAAGCCTTATTAGACTCTAACTTCTACATGTATCCTTTATTCTTTAACTCATCAAATGCCTTTTTTGCATGGACTGCTTCCCTGACCTCCCTGATAAACAACAACGGTATGTTTAATCTCCCTTCCACATCGTTTCCTACTTCCCTTTTACTGTGGTTGTCTATCTGTACCGCTTTATCTTTATCCAGATACAGTATTTGAGGCCTGCAGTAGGCCTTCCAAAACACTGCACATTATCGTGTACTCTTAACCAGACTAAACTAGATAACTTTTAAGGGCAGGCTGGACTACCTCAGCTTTACACCACTGACAGACTTCTACATGAGCAGAAAACATCCCAGAGAGCAGAGTTACTCTTACATTCCATTGAACAACGTGATGTTACCAAGTGTCTTTCTACTCAAAGTACCTGCTACTAAACACATGATGGGATGCTGACCAGCTTAGAAAGAAAACTTCACACTTACATCAAGACAAATAGCATCTAAAACTACATTTTTATCTGAGCCTAAAACTAAAGAAATAAGTGCCACTATAGTGTAGATGGAATTCAAATAGTACTCATCCAGTAGAACAAAGAAACATCTGCAAAGACATCTGCAAATCTTTACAGCCTTAAAAAAAAAAAAAAAAAAACCTTGTATGTCCAAAATAATTTGACTGTTTAAATATGTGACCCTGCAAAAATATTATACTGACTTGGTAGCCCATATCACAGTATTTGATTGATGTAGCATGACAGCATCTATCTAAAATTTCCTGAAGACCTTCCGATATAGAAGGGCTGTGATGCACTATACCCTTTTAACTAAAAATATCTCTTCAGGTTACACCAGAGTGAGGAAAATGCAATAAGAAAGAAGATGGAGCACCGTTTACCAACTGTTTCCATCTGGGCATGGTCAAAGTAGAAAACAGTGCATGTAAAGCAGGATCAGAGGCTCTGCTAGGAGCAAAACAATGATAACGCAGACAACTTAGCAAACTAAATAAAGGTAAGAATATTCATTCCATAAATGATCCACAATATATATTTTTTCTTAAAATCCAATCTAAAAATATTTTAAGGGTACACTGTGGCAGGAGTGCAAAGAGGCATTCACTGAAACAAACTCTTTGCTACTTTTTGAAAGATTACATAACAGTTTCCTGAAGTAAATGTTACTGTCCTTTTTCTGGTATGCATGAACATAAAACCAAATCACATTTTTGAAATAAATTTCCTAGTAATAAAACATTTTCATAGGTATAAACTACTTTACAGAAAATCTGCCAAAATGGTAACTGCACAACACAGCTGCTTGTTACAATCAAGGATGTTAACTACAAAGCTCTACTCCATCACATTTTGGGCACTTGTACACTCAAAACCCAACACTTGCATTTTCTGTCAGTTAAATTTATCAGTTGGCTGGACAGTGGCACCCTCCCTCACTGAATCTGTAGAATATATATATATATATATATATATATATATATATATATATATATATATATATATATATATATATATATATATATATATATATATATATATATATATATATATATATGTGTGTGTGTGTGTGTGTGTGGGTCAAACATCTCAACCATACAAAATTCCTTGGTTAATATTGGTTTTGAGGACAAAATATTGGGGTGCCACGAATTCCCGATTGGCACCTTTGATTTCTGAATTTCCCAGGTTTTTTATTTATTTTTTTTTGGGGGCAACATCATCATGTGCAGGGCGTTGAACCTCTGCTGTGGTGTGTGTGTGTATGTGAGAGAAATGCCCCACTTAAGAGTGACTGGTGGTTAGGGTTACTCAGACTCAAACCCTGTACCTTGAGTACAAGGAACAAGAGCCTAAATTCTCTACCTCTACCACCACTTGTGCTTCAAGGAGTTAAGTCCATTGTTAGTTCTCAACTGTCCAAAGTTTTACAGAATGTCTGGAATGTTTGGCTCATACTTTTGGTCTGTTCCTCTTAAAACTTGAGGTTTTCTGGCAAATCAGCGAGAAATGAATTCACTAAATAATGATAGCCATTTAAGTTTCAGTCTTCCTATCTTTCAGGAAACCCATTGGTAACACAAAACATTTTAGTATCCCAACTTGTCTACGATTATACAAGCAATGTTTAAAATGTGTCTCTGGTTTTGGGGCTTTGCCCCCCCCCCAATAAATTTTGGCTTTTTCCAGATTTCTTGTGCTGCACAGTTCTTCAGAGGGAGAGAAGTTCAGTGCTGCTGATGCCAAGTCTGTTTCTGTTCATAGCACAACAGGTAGAACACTTGCTTTTGATGCAGAAGGCTGTGGGTTCTACTCCCACAGTATGTAGATGGATTGCTGATACTGTACTGTGTTGTAATTTTAAAGGGAGTGGATGCTGCAGTCCTGAGAATGTCCTCTTTGGCAGAGATACCTAGCAACTATGAAGCTGTTATCAGTTTGCCAACCATTAACTATTGCAATATTATTAGCTTATCATTTTTTAATGTAACATAGGCAATTTATTAGAAGAAAACAAAAAGGAGCGTAACACCATAGACATAAAACTGGAACTTTTAATACAACAAAAACAAGAACAGGATAAGCGCTTTCGGCATGTGCCTTCCTCAGATCCTGAAAACAATTCCTACACACAACTATTTACGAACCAGCTAACCAATCTAGTTAAAAAGCAAATAAGCAATTAAAAAATGAGGCAATGAAACATAGCAACGCTTACTCCCCATTTGCATAGTGCACTTGTAACAAAAACATGTTTTAAAATAACTTAGATCCAAGTTAAAACAAAACTACATTTTGTTAAATACAATCAGCATAGCATATTAAAACTTATAGTAAATAAATAAAACACTGCTGTCATAACCATTGCACAGCTTATGAATCTGTTAAAAACTCAGAACTCATACTGTTAACATAGCAGGTTCACAACCATAATATTAAAGAAGCAATAGTCACTGCCTGATTAAAAAATGAGGCAATGAAACATAGCAATACTTACTCCCCATTTGCATAGTGCACTTGTAACAAAACATGTTTTAAAATAACTTAGATCCAAGCTTAGAACAAAACTACACTTTGTTAAAGACAATCAGCATAGCATGCTAAAACTTATAGTAAATAAATAAAACACTGCTGTCATAACTATTACACAGCTTGTAAATATGTTAAAACTCAGAGCTCGTAATGTTAACATATCAGGTTCACAACCATAATATTAAAGAAGCAACAGTCACAGCTTGATATACAACAAACAAATAACTATTGCATAAAAGTCTGATGAACACTCAGAATTCATACTATGAACAAAATAGACACAAAACTCACCCAAAATAAAAGCATGCATAAACACCTATTCTATAGAAAGTGTACAGAAGGAATATTACAAAGCTGACATCTGTAACAAAGACGGAAAGGAAGTAGAAAATAAAAAATATATATAACAGGCAATTTATTCCTCAAGGGCAATAGGCACTTTATTTGTAGATGAAACAATGAAATATAAAGTTGTTTGCTAGCAGCAACTTCTTCATTAGTTACAAATCTCTTTAATGTGGAATTATTTAGATGACTTTTACTTTTGCAGAGATTGTGCATACTTACTGACACTGGTAGATTGTAGAAGTTTGAGTAGACTTTTATGATGGAAATGTTATGAACTGGGCAGTTTTGTCATTATTAGTTCATGCATTTTGTTTCATTCCTTACTGGAAAACTGCTCAAAATAATAAATTTAAAACGCGCTCTAACAATTGTTAGAATATAATTGAATACAGTCAGGAAGATGTATCAAAGAACACATGTATGTTTCATGTGCAAGGAGCCTATGATTTGAAAACAGCCCTAAGGTTACCTTTATCCGCCACTGGCCAGAAGCATTTTCTTTGAATGTGAGTTTCAATGCTGTTTCAATGACTATGAGTTTCAAGGGCAGAGAAGTTTTAATAGTAAGTCTATTTTCATTGTGAGACTGTATTGCTTTGTTTAGCATATGTCTATTAGTGTTTGTACTATAAAATGTAAAATAAAAGTTTTAAATGAAATCCAAATAATCATTGTAGAAGTAAGGCAGTATGCACATTACAGTGTTTATGGTAAAAGGGGCAAAATAGCCAAGTGATGGGACATTGGAATGGCTGCAGGGAGGGAAAACTGTGTATGGGGAGCCCCATTTGACCATGATTTTATAAGGGTGGAAGGGTGTCAAATTCAAAGTCAGCCCCATGCGGCACAAACTTAGATATGTCACTGATCAGTAGGCCATGGAGAATGACTTTTGGAAGTCCTAGCAAACTATAATATTCTTTTGCTAGGATTAGAATATTGCCTGTAATTAAATGCCCTACTTTTACCACAAAACCCACATACTGCAAGTCACAAAAAACAAAATCCTAACGTTCATCATCTCCCTTCCCAGTGAACATCATTGCTACACATTTAAAAAAAATGGTTACCATTTACTACAGGGTCTGGGACCATATTTTGGTTGTCTGTTCTTCAGTTTGCTTTTGAAAGTTGGTATCCCACAATTCCATTGGAGTGGGTGGGGTTACATAATTATACATGCAATGATTATGTTAATCAGCATACAGATTTGTACCTACTTTTCATGGGCCTTTGTCCGGATTTATGATTTTCCGGGTTGAGAGCTATGGTGTGTGTGTGTTTTCACACACATATACACAAACACACACTGCGCACTGCCATTTTAACACAAGCAGCATGCTTTATTTAATAATATGCTACTGTGTATTTATGTGCACACACACACACACACACACACACACACACACACACACACACACACACACACACACACACACACACACTTAAAAATATGTCACAGTTTTATTTCTCAATAAATTACCTGACTCCAGGTTCCAGTAGCACACAGGTCCCTTCTGCAGTCCAGCCACAATATGGATCTTGGGTTGCAATACAATTCCTGTGGGAAAAAAATCATGTCATCTAAGGAAAGCAAAAGGCTACAAAAGATGAATGACAAAGTAAAAGCCTACATCCACTGCTAGTAAATATGACTGATGTTTATTCAGATGTAAAACCCCAGCATATGTGCTGTTTGTGTGGCAGGTCAGAAGACTGACACAGGAGGAAGGTCTATGTCTGCCTGTAACATGACTACTCAGCAGCCAGCAGGTTACCAACACAACATGATCAAAACACAGGAACTCCCTAATGTTTTTCCCCATTTTCAGAGGATAAATTGGATGGAACTGCTTCACCATATCCCTGGCAGCAGAATAGGTTGCACAGTTAGAAGTCTTTCCATGGTATATCATATTTCTGGTAAGGAGGTACATTTTCCTTGACTGTACCCATGTCCTTAATCCTGGACAGCAGTGTGCACTGGCTAACATGTCACATTAACAACACAAATGTTGTCACATTCAGTCTCTCACAGCTTCACTGCACACTTACAGGCTGATGTTGTGCTTCTGTATCACCGGACCGACACAAGTAGCCCTTTTTGCATTTTCTGGAACAGCAGGAGACCCATCACATAGCAGCATACCTCTCAAACACAGTAATTTAGGCCCTCAGATTCAGCCTTGCTCCTCCTAAATTTATTATCACTCCCCATAAGGTCGGTTCTGTTTATGGGTACATACCTTATTAAACAACTAAACTAAGCCTACACAAAGGCTCAGGGTCAGTTACTATATAGGGCCTACTATATAAAGATCTTCTGTTGTTAAAAACAAATTAATGCTATTTTCACCTTCTATTGTGATTTTTAAAGGCCAATGTTATGATTTTTAATGCTCAGAGGTTGAAGAGTATACCCAACAGTGCAGCTTCTCATGAGTGGACCATTTCCTAGGAATATCATCACTCTAGCCAACAGAAGCATTAATGTTCGCAATGACAACATTTTACTACCCACTGTCCCTCTGATGGACTGACTTAAATAACTGCAGATGGCTAAGGGTGCAGTGCAGGATATAGTCAAACATCAGGTGGGCCAATGTTTTGATCAGAGAAAGGCTGTCCTGTGTGGAATTGTAGATTCACTGAAGTGGATATTTTTGATCATTGAATCACTGGAGAGGCTGGCATCAATTGGTATTGCCTACATGGGATCATCAGCTGCTGATGCTTTTGTGCAGGTAAAGCAGCCCTGTGGTCTGTCCTGACATCTCTCATGCCGCCAGCAACCCATTTCACCTTCTCACTGGTATAATTCCTCCTCCTACTGTGACTTCCTCCATACTTTGTATGTGGCTCAGTACTCCCCATCACCATTTGTCCACCTTCTGTGTGTTTATCTCAGTTTTGTCACTCCATCCTTGTGAGTGCACCGCATGCTTGTTTGTGCATTCTGTTTTGGATTTGTTTGCATACTACCCCATTTGTGCATACTGTTTTGCATTTGTTTGTTTGCATACTACACTACACCCACTTTCTATACCTATTCTGCCTTTGTGTACCATATCTTAATCTCTTCTTTATGCGGATAAATAAAAAGTCCTTGATTCCAAAGAGAAAAATGTACCCTACCTTCTTACCTCTATCCCCTCAACAAATGTACCATATCTTTACTTCCCCACCTACCACTGTCCAATTTGTTCCCCTTGTGCTTTTTCTTCTGCTTAATCTTTCCCCATCCATACTGTCCCATACACCCCTTTCCTCCCCATAATAATAATAATATTTGCCATGTGACTTTTTTTTGGTCGCCTCTTAAACAATATTCATTCAGTGTATTACAAAGAAACAATACAATTTGTAGGGCTTACTGATATGAACTGCTATCTACTGGCTTGGATTGCATATAACTTATGCCATGTTACACTGTACATGTTTTTACTGCTGTGCTCTATTATGTATCTGAAAAGATGCACAGTTAGCTGGAGTTGCTTTGATTTAGTGGAGGCTGGTTTTCAGAAATGAGAAGGGCAGAGTGCTCTGAAGTGCGAGTCTTTGAAATTCATGTTTAACGTATATTTCTCATACTGTATATCATCTCCGTCATGCACAATTCTTTTGCAGCTGTACCGCTTATCTCTATAAAGACCAGTTAACATATGGTAACCTAGGAGCAAGTGAAGCACAGTTCAGTGTTGTGTGTGTAAAGTTCACTGGTGGTGTTGGAGGATCAGAATCACAAACTTAAAAAAAATGCATGTCAGAAGGGGGGTTATTCAGTATGTGCTTCCTGCAGCAAGCAGTGAACTGCAGAGAGAGCATCGGCTCACTGTAAAGTTCACTGATGTTATAGCTGCAGCTGTGCGTGTAGCAAGTATTAGCTTAGATTCTAGCAATTCAAATTATTTATGTATTTATTCGAACAATGTTTTCTCTTGATTAGTCTCACTAGGCAGCAGACTCTGTTGGTCATACTGCGGCAATTCAGTGGTCATTTTTTTTGTTCTAGGGACTAATTACTGGTCACATTACCCACATGTGATAAGGGCCATGTTACTACTGTAAACCTTGGGCCACTTCCAAGAATATCATAAACCTAATGAAAGGATGAAACAATGATTTCTGAAATGTTGTTTTTGATTGAGTTGGTTTTGAAACAGAAACGTGACCCCTACAGTCAACTTTCTGTGCATCATGTAAACAAAATAAGGCAAAATATTTATCTGACACTTTGATTGCATAGTTTGAGCATTTTATACCTGAATTCAGAGGTCAAGTGCATTTCAAGCCTCAACTGTACACAAAAACTGGCCTAATGCACAGCGCTGAAGTTCTATTGCTAACAAAATATTAAGTTAAAAGAATAGATGTTAGTTTAGTGTTTAGTTTAGTGACCTGTTTAACCAGTGCTACACTAATTTTTATCTTTAAAATGACCAGATTAGGTTTTGTTGCAATGGGAGTCTAAGCATGGCACCTTTTATCTTACTTTATCAAAAAGTTTGTTCTCTCATTCTGTTTGCCTTGAAAGTGCTTCTTTCAAACAAATAATATGTCATACAGCACTACTGCCATGTACCGAAGGGATAATGTTATGTATAAAGTGACTGCCAAAGCATATATCAATGTTCAACATAGCCACCAGTATGACATGCCTTGTAGGGAAATATAAGTAAGGCTTACCTTCAGTTGTTTTTCTGTATAGCAATGAGGGATTTTGTGTGCAGCTAACAACCAGTCTGGCATGTTGAATTATAGAGTGTATTTCAGGGGAAGGACTAAATGAGGTCTCAATGGTATAATGACAGCTTATGAGTGACAGAGCTACTGTAAGAACAGCAGGTCTCTAACAGTGAGAACCACTGCTGGATGTATCAAAAACAGCCTGCTTTATTGATTTTTGTGTTGGCTAAGATATCCGTAATTCTCAATGTGCTTTTGGGTCACTTTTAGAGCTTATTCCTAGCTTATTTCAGCACATGTCCAGTATTATTACACGGACACTGACTTGTTCCAAGACAATCTGAGTCAAAATACAGTCCTCAGCACGACTATCTTTCAGGACATGAAAAGGTAATTTTTAACTGTACATGTGTCTTTATTCACTATTAACTATTATATTAGTTCCATCATTACACATTTCCAACGCTCCCTTACTCAACGGTCATGTTGTCTGCTAATAAACCTTAAAAAGCTCTAGGAACACATAATTCAGAGACCCTGTAGAATAGATATGTCGTACAGTGTTACGCTAACTCCAAATTTCTAGCAATAGGGTGATAATTGTCTTCTGTGACAGTCTCGTCAAACATTTTAGGCATGGCCCCGCTTCTCTCATCTTCTACTGACAACATTGAACCTTATCAAAGTTTATGTCACACTATCTCACAATCTGCTTATCCAGGCTTAATTAAATGCTCATTTTATCATATGACCTTGAAGACTAAAAACTACCCTCTAGATTCAGTGAAGAGGCAAACTAGCCTTAAGAAACACATGACATTTGTTATAGATACAAGGAAGGATAATGAAGACGTTAGTCACAAAAAGGGACAAACATATGCTTAATCTGGCAGCAAAAATAAATTGACAAGTCAGGCTTTCCATTACTAAATCACCTCAAACAAAAATGGCTTTTAATCAAGTGTTAATCGATTTTATTAAAGTAAAAGTCACTGACTTAAGCACTATATCCCAGAAATTAAAACTATTTTCAAACATTTTATTACCACAGTTTTCCATGAAGACCTTATAATTTTTATATATCATGACACTTATGTGAATGACATAAGTTGTGACTGAGTCATGACTGAAAAGGATCAATAAACTGGCTCACGTACATGGTTAAATAATAAAGAATAACAAATGCCAGATCACTGCTCACTTACTCGAGCTATAATGCCACAATCCACAAGCCCGACAAGTTTGGTGCACCATGTAGAATTAAACATGTTCCTAATAATAAAATAGGGTTCCAGGGCAGTAAATATTGTGGGAAGAAATAGCCAGGGAATTGTTATAACTAGGCTTGTATAGGCCCTAGGGCCGATAGCTCAGTACCAACCTATGAGAGGTATTATGAGCAATTTCTTAATCTCATCTTACAGGTTTATGCCTGTATTTAACTGATTTAATTAAAGGATAACCACACCCAAAAGCTGGAAAATATTGTTTTCAATGCATCTTCATATTCTGTGCAGTTTAAATGCCTCTGAGTAAATATGAGTGGTTGTTTAAAGTATTACACCCTAAAATCCCTACATGGGTGCTGGTATGATGGCATGATCTAGATTTTTTTTGGCAACTTGTTAGCATCCCACAATGCACTGTACACCCACAGAATATTGTTTTGGGTATATAGAACTGTTTCAATGGTCTTTTTTCTCTCTTCACTTAAAAAAGGAGTACAGAGAGCTCCAGTTTTCTTAACAGTCAGTGGGAACAACATCCTTTGTTAAGTTCAGTGACTATCTTTAGCCAAGTAGGTAGACTGATAAGAGTGAAGTTTGACACTAAATGTCTTGACATTTTACCCAATATCAAATGATTTACCTTGCATACAATACAAGCCAATATGGTTTATTTGCTTTAGACTCTATAACTGTAACCTGCATCTCATATGGAGTTCTTTAGGCTGTTATGCTTATTGGCAGTCATGTATAACCGGGACAGATTACTTCTGACATGTATTTCAAAGACTTTTGAGAAGACTGCATAAATCAACCTGATAGTGGGCCTACTATTGAAAACATTTCAATAAACTAAGCAAAACAATACAGAAACCTTTGTTTCTATTTTTAGTCATTTAATTGTTATAGAGGTATTCATTTTGTTAGAGAGCTGTGATAATGTTACTGTCACACCAGTGCAATACCAAACAAAACAAGAATAAATAAATTCATTCCACAGATTCTGACCCCATCAACAGCTGTAAAGAAAAACATTACAGTAATGCCTGAGTTTTTCATGAAATTTTAGTGCAAACCTAAATTTAGTCATAATTATGGAGATGTAATTTATCTTTACATCAATAGAATTTTATACAGAGGACCAGGGATATGTAACACACTTAATTTTGTTGACCTTAGTACTTCGGTAAAATTACAGAATATATACAGCAGAGAAAATGACAAGTTCTTCCCTATATTCCGCTATTAAATGCCATGCATATTAAATTCATGACTGTAACAGGAACTCATCTGTCAGAACAGCCCAAAAGTTCACAATACACTTCTGGGCGCTGCTGACAGGTGAAACAGGAACATTATGATAATACCCCTCTGTCTGCAAATTGGTCACATCTGTCTCCATTTCAAATATGTTTTAATGCTACATTAAATGTCACTGCAAAAATCTACATTTGACACACATGGAATCTTTTGAAATGGCTATGTAAGGCATACTAAATATTACATTATCGGCAAAATACTTGGTGGCAAAAATTATTTCTTAATGCAGTTTTAATTCATCATCATCCACTGCTCACTGTTCCTTTCAGCCTTTGCTTCTGCCCTCAGTTTTGCATTACATTTACTTCCTAACTCTTCTCTTAAATTACAGAACAACTTTCATCTGTTATTTGCAGCTATTTAAAGAGCAGAACTCCTAGTTTCTAAACAGTAACTGTTGTACAGTTTTTAGATTTGTGTGCACTGTTCACGTGTGTTCATCTTCTCAAACAGATATGCAGTATTGTGATTTGTGCACCTAGTTTTTGTATGCTCATTTACAAAACCAGATATAGTACACAAAATGTATTGTGGTTTGTCTAAATCTTTGGGCTCTCGCATGCCTTTGCCAGAAAAGTTGTTTCTTGAAATGAAATTGCTGTTTCAAGGCAGTTTAGCAAAGAGTGGCCATTTTCATTTCAGTGAAGCAGAAAGCTGACATTATTGCCTCATATTTCATTTAAAAACAATACACCTTGGCACATTAATTCAAAGAACTACCCCATGGCTATCACATTAAATTGTAGGTGCTAGGATTCAAACTCTGGTCTCCCAGGTGGAGTTCACTGGCACTTCATTATCTTATCTATCATCTTCATATTACCTAACTATCTATATTATTATTAATACCTAAGTTATTCTAGATGCCTGTCCAGTGTCCATGATAATGGTTTGAACAATCCTCTCTATGCTCAAACTATGTGATTTAAAGAATGGACAGCCAGGGCAAGTTCTATATTTTTAGAGTAAAAGTAGGTTTATATCTATAACATTTTAAAACTGAAAATCCTTTTGGTTTTAGACTAATTCCCATGAAAGTAAAACTGTACCACTGCAGTACTTGCTTTGATTCTTAATGGCAGTCTGTGTGTAGTTTGCATGATGTCCTCATATTTTTGTGGGTTTTCATCAAGTTGGTAAGTTTTGTCTCACATGTCAAAGACATGCTGGCTGCTGGACAGGCAGAACTAAAATGGCCCTATGTGTGTATGTGTGTGTGCTTGAGTGCATGCATGTGTGTGTCTGTGTGTATATGCATACTTGTATGTGTCTATATACATGTGCATGGCTGCAGTAACTTGCACACAAATGTGCATACCATTTAATGGAAAGCTGGTTCATTCAGGGTTAGTTTCTACATTGTGCCTTGTGCTTGCCTGTATATGGTCCAGCTCTCAGGACCATGAAATGGATAATGTCTGCACAGAAAATTAATGGACAGCTGATTCCCCACACCATGAAGAGAATAACATTTACAGTACTACAGTTTTTAATTGCTAATTCAATTAACCAGTTACCCATTGGATGCCTGGATGTTTTGTATACTGTGAATTCATACTAATCAGTGCACAATCAATAACCAAGTTATGTACCTGCACGTTCAGAGAGATTCCCTACCACTACAATGCAATTAAATAAGAGTAATAAACTACTAAATTGTGATTACCAGAGGCTACTACTGGCAATAATGCATACATTTGTTGATGTCATTAAAACTTGAGCATGTATGCAAGGGATGGGGATGGAATGCTACATAAAGTTCAAAGTGTTTTGTGAAAACAAACTCATATGCAAGGTGGGTATTACTTTTACACATTACAAATAAAGGCTGTTAGAGTATAAGTGCTGGTTGCAAGACTGACTATTTTCCACACTTACAGATAAATGTTTATTTATTATTATTTAGTTAGAGCATCTTCTGTGTGGCGACATGCGTGAATGGGCGTTCCTTCGTTGAAGGTTGTGCGTTAGGCCTGGCAAGCCAGCACGTCAAAATCTACTGCCAATCATTAGCGGACCGGAGTTCCCCAGTGACGACCCCTAACGGGGAAAAGCCGAAAGAAACAAACAAAATTATATCTGGCTGTGATATTTATTTGGTTAAATAATTTGATACAGATGGCACGTTCAAGTGGATAAAGGCACAGTGGCTATGATGTCACAATCCATAAACTAAAGGTTTCATGGCTTTACTGATAGCTTCAGTGGACTTCTCTCACCAGTTCAGGAAGTATTAAATGCAGGTACCTCCCTTGATTTGTTCTTCAGGAAGCCTAGACCCTTCAGTAATCACCAGTTGAGAACAATGCTCAGCCTAAATCATATAAGAAATAGCTTACAAATTAAAAACCATATCGGGCAGCCCACTGTAAATAATGTTAGTCTCTGATTTTAATAGCACAACAGTAACAGAGTAATTTAGAAAGAAAACCACTAGAAAATGCATGGAGAAAATTGTTCAGCTGTTTGCTACATCACAACAATGTATTAAACCCTATTTTTATGCTAAATAGGTTATTCCTTTGATTTGTGTGTTACAAATCTGCACACAATGTCCTGATGAAAAAGTCCATTAAAGGACTTGCTGAAATATGTCTTTTTTTCTCAACAATTGGTGACTATTGTTTTTATGCACCTGTTCCATCTCAAGCTAGTTAACCATTTGATTACCGACTATTTTACACTGTCCTGAGCCAAGAAATAAAAGGACAGATATTTCAGCTTAAGGATTCATCCCATAAATTAATTACCGTATATATTCAATGCATTTCGCTTTAGCAGGAAAAAAAGTCTCCCACGGTAGGCACTTAAGTGTTTGCACTTTAACCAGTCCATCATGACTGAGGAGAAAGATTGTAGAATACAGATGCAATCAAAACATTAATTTTAAGAACTGATTTTTCATTTTCTTAACTTACATTACATATCAGTAAATGGACAACGTTATTGTTTAGCAGAATAAATACATACATAGTAATAAAGTGGAAGAAAACTGTACAATGAAGAGTCTTTGAAGGCTACTGGATGAAAAATTTGAAACTCTGGGCAAAGTCAACCCGTTCTCATACTGTCGCACACGCATTCTCTCAGTGTCACAAAAGAAAACACACACACACACACACACACACACACACACACACACACACACACACACACACACACACACACACACACACACACACACGGGACTTACTTCATGCATGCAGCATGCTGCTGGCAGCGGGCCACAGGAACCCTGACAACGCATGTGGAGAAGGCAACAAGTAAAGAGTTTGTAGTCTTGTCAAGGTCCAGTTCAATCATATTTCTGTCCTCATCAGCTTCCCCTTCCTTGCTACACCTACAATTATCCATGGGGGAAAGAAAAACAAACACTCATGAAAAGAACAGCTTTATAATGCAACACATTTTTCATAAATCAGATATTTTAAATTAAGTGATTTAGTCCATCATATGGGCTGTCATACGTAGTGCTTCATTTCATGTCATATGTAGTCCTGGCAAGTGTGAGAAAAGAAAACATCTTCTATTGCCTATTAATCTTATTGCAACTTTAGCCATAATATCCTAAACAAAGGGCAGTGATGTAACAAGCAACAGCTAAGTACCAAACAGGAGGGTCATACTGACGATCCTGGTAAAAATAACTTCAGCATTATCAAAATCTAAATTAGATTAGCAGCAACAGAGGATATTAAAGAAAATAAATAACTGGAGAACATTTGATAAAAACTGTAGCACTCTGAGCCTTTTATATTATATACAGCATAATAGTCAACATATGAAATGCATCTTTTATTATGATGTCAATTCAAAACTCAGAAATGTTATTCCTTTTAAATGTGCTGTCACACTTATAACTTTTTTTGTTTTCCATTGCCCTTGAATGGGAAACATGGTAGCAACTACTGATAAGAATGGTCCTTAAAAATAAATGACAAAATAAAAAATCTGGACCCTGTGTTGCATGGCAATGTTTTATTTAGTAATATAGTTACACCAAGTGACACTGAACAAGGCAAAAAACAGGGAATAAAAAGAGTTTGAAATAGATGATTATAGTATATGTCACAGGGAACAGTAAAAGCAGATAGCAAATTTCACTTCATGGCAAGTAATTTGAAATAAGAGTCCCACATATACTTGAAATACAAAACAAATGGCTCCTTATAATACAATTTATGTATTTTATTGAAATGGTACATATTCTTGAAAAATGCCGAAAATCAGGCAGTCTGTCATTCACAGACATCTCTGATGCTCTCTGTATTTACAGACATAGTGTAAACAGAATTATTCAACAATGATTAAGGCTCTGAGTTGTTAATTAGCTGCTTCATGTAATCCAAGGTACAGGGTTTGATTCTTTCCCTCCTCCATTTGTCTACTGTGTGACTCTGAGCAAGTCACTTAACTAGACAGTGCTCCCAGGTCACACTACAAAATGGGACTGCGCTCCCAGGTCACACTGGCAAATGGACACAGTGATCCCAGGTCACATTGGAAAATGGGTACAGGTGTTCTCTGAGCTTATCCAATTAGCAAATGTGTAAATGAATGAAAATGTAAACAAGAACTGTACATTTTATAATGAATCATTGCGAAATAAGCAGCCAGTGGTGGCAGGTCAAAGTGGCAAAGACACCTGTCACATGAATCTGCAATCTCCCAAACATACCACATTATTTTTGCTGTTAAACATTTCTTGTAAATGCTTAGGTGAGTTGTGCAGGATGGTGTCCATTGCTCACATGAGAGCAAACTTCCTGGACTCACTGTTATTGAATGCTATATGGGGTACTTGATAGAGAGCTGAAACCTCATCTCGGAGTCATGACGCTGCTAACCCCATTTTTACCTATGGCAGACTGACTCTCTTGACCAACACTAATTTAACACTTTTAGATAAGCTAAACTCTGCTGTCAACTCAGCTGCTTGTGAAATATGACTACTGTGTGACTGACCAATCAGTTAACCAGACAGTGCTCTCTGGATGTCCCTGAAAAGGGACACGTGTCCAGTGGGCTTACCTGGTCAACAAATAAATAAAAAGAACACTGGCCAGTTTACACTTCTCTGTGAAGCCCAAATGTGTTATGCTAGTGTCTTTTCCTTGGCATCCTGAAGGACATTCTCTAGTTACCTTTACTCGCTGTTCAAGCTGCCATATTTCACACCCCAGACCATGATTTCATCTACTTACATGCTGTGCTTCTCTTGTTGTACCCAGCCACTTTCGGGAAGATAAGGCAACCTTTTGATACAAACAATGCTGCCATACAGATGAGGTTTCAGATCCCAGAGATAGTATTTACATGAGGACAGAAATCATCACTTGAAAGATGTGGGAAATTTATCCCATCAGCATGAAGACGACCACAGGAATGAAGACCATAAAATCACTGCACCTCACAATTTAGAGATGCCTATCCCCTCCAAATTCACATTAAACTAACAGATTTAGCGTTGTCGCTTCACAGTAAGACGTTGTCCGGTTTAATTCTCAGCTAGAGCGTCTTCTCCATGGAGACATGTGTGAATGTGCATACCTTCGTTGAAGGTTGTGCATCAGGCCTGGCAAGCCGGTACGTAAAAATCAACTGCCAATCATTAGCGGATCGGAGTTCCGCTATGGTGACCCCTAACCGGGAAAAGCCGAAAGACAAACAAATTTAAGAAAGCATCTGTATTTAAAGGAAGAGATTATATTACTTGTCTGCCAGTGCAGATCTCATGTACTTCCACACAGTAACAGAATGTGCAGTCCTTGCAAATATGCACTATTATATCCTACTTTATGAGATTATTGTAGGGCATGCATAGAGACACCATAGGATCAATTTGCATAAGCTGTTCTCCCTTTCATCTTCAGGGAAAGAGACCTGCCACTGAAGTTTTAATGCTCACACAACTTCAGAAAAGGGGGTCTGTCACTCACAAAATAAACATACTCTGCTCCTTCAAAGCAGAGCAGCCAGTAACTCTATAATCCTTTTCTACCTAGACAAACTTTAAGAAACTTTTATCTGCTTTCACATCTGTTTAACAATTTCAACACTGGAGTGTCCTTATCTATTAATTTGCTTAAACCCTCTAGGGTATATACTTCTTCAGTCCATTTACCTGGTAACACTGAAGTAGTTAAATGACTTATTCAGAGTCACAAATTATCCATGTTGTGGGACACACAGCCAACCTGTTAGATATAGGAAACCCATTCTCAGTTTATTACTCTAACCTTTGAGATATTTCATAAAACTAATACAGTCTTTACTGACTAGATGGCATGGGAGAAATTACAAGTGGCTAGTCTTTCCAAAATTTTAAAAACTGCCATCTCTTTTAAATAAAAAAAAGATGTACTATAGTGTGCTATGGTATGGAAATTCACATCATGTTTGCTTCTAGGCAATAACCAGCACAAAAATGATGGGAGAGAGGACTACAATAATTTTATTATACTAACCACTCTTTATACAAATGCCTTCAGTAAGCATACTGGCATTACAGTAGGCATCAAATGAGGACTCAAGAGTCGGTTGCAGGAAATGCTGGGGGGAGGGGTGATGTTAGTTAATGACTGTACAGTGTAAAATGACCATCAACATAGGAAGCAGGAGGGCAAATTGCAGGGAAATGCCTGCTTTGATGTATATTTGGGAACAAAGTTTGTCCCTTCAACAGTGGAAAATAAAAAAAAAAAAATTCTGAATGAGCAACCTGACTTCCAGTTCCACCTACTCCTTGTTAAATAAATAACTACAGTTAGTGAAAAAGCTATAACTAGCAAATGATTGAATATAACATCCAGCAGGCATCGACACCGCAAAGCTCTACTGCCAATCATGAGCGGACAGGTGATCCGCTGTGGCGACCCCTAACTGGGAAAAGCTGAAAGAAGAAGAAGAAGACTCTTTGGGTAAAGATTAAAAAATACAGACGTGTGCCAACATAACTTGCAGGAGAATGGCTCATGTAGCATAATTAAAACCTAATTTGGCACTGAGAAGAGGTTCTGATGTCTCAGGCAAGCATTTTTAATCTACACCAGCAAGCAGTTACTATGACTGCAAACCATCAGATAAAATGATTTGGATGGCTTTGTGATAGTGCGTTTTGTTTCAGGTGCTTTCAGTATGGCAGAATTCTGAGCTGTTAGTCATAAACTGGAGCTGAGGAGAGAACAGATGAGGATAACATTCTTCTCGTAAGCAAACCTGTAAAAGCCACAAAAGAGTCAGGGGAAGTGTAACTTTCAAACCGGCTAAGAAATCATCATGCCTTTTTCTTGCATTTAAACAAAACATATCCTGACACGAGATTACCTGGGAGTTCCACATAGTTCTGCATTTACAAGCTGACAGAGAATTCAAACCTATGGATAACACGAAGGACAAACTCTGGAGCTATGCTTACTTCACTGCAGAGAAGGCTGAAAACTCCTCCAGCAGAACACTCTGGCTAGCAGGGGCACGACTAAAGTTAGGCTTCACCAGGAATTTCAGGATAGTGCCATTATCGGATCCCAAGAAAATGACAGTGTAGTTCCAATAAGGTCCAGCTTCAGTGTCCACCACTATTTTATTCAACTGATACCTGAAAAAAAGATGGGGACATATTAATAGTGAGAAAAAAATGATTTGGGAGCTGATCACTGTCTCTCTTTCTATATATATATATCCACGTTAGTTGTACCTACTCAGAGGTGTCTTTCATATGAACACTCTAAACAGATTTTTTTAGTTACCTAGCATATAGAGCTGTAGAAGTACAATACTGCTTAATGTAATTACTTATTCAACTAATTTATTGGTTAATTTGATTAACTGTGCTACTAACAGATAACCATGTAAGTAGAGTGGCCAAAAGGACCTTTATCAGGCATGCATAAGTTCAGAATCAGAGACAAACACAACTGTGCAGTGAATATTCATACATAATGTTCATTCGGTAACAGTTTCACACAATTCATTAATTCATCATTCATTCTCTGAATGCATGTTTAATTTATTTCAGGGTAAAGAGAAGCTTAGCCCATCTTGGCGTTCAGTGGGCACAAGGCAGAAAGAAACTAGTCCAAGATGGAGTGTCAACACATTACTCGACACACACAAACACACACACACACACACACACACACACACACACACACACACACACACGCACACACGCACATAACAGCCAATTTGAAGTATCACTTAATCACACATCTTAGGACTGGAATTCATACACAATGCACAGCAATGCACTAATCATAGGCTGGGATTCATATACAATGCACAGCACTGTACTAATCATAGGGGTGTGATTCATACACAGTGCACAGCACTGCACTAATCATAGGGCTGGGATTCATACACAATGCACAGCACTACACTAATCATAGGGCTGGGCTTCATACATAATGCAAGGCACTGCACTAATCATAGGTCTGGGCTTCATACACAATGTATAGCACTGCACTAATCACAGGGCTGGGCTTCATACACAATGTACAGCACTTCACTAATCATAGGGCTGGGCTTCATACATAATGCAAGGCACTGCAATAATCATAGGGCTGGGATTCATACACAATGCACAGCACTGCACTAATCATAGGGCTGGGATTCATATACAGTGCACAGCACTGCACTAATCACAGGGCTGGGATTCATACACATTGCACAGCACTGCACTAATCATAGGGCTGGGATTCATATACAGTGCACAGCACTGCACTAATCACAGGGCTGGGATTCATACACATTGCACAGCACTGCACTAATCATAGGGCTGGGATTCATACACAATGTACAGCACTGCACTAATCATAGGGCTGGGATTCATACACAATGCACAGCACTGCACTAATCATAGGGCTGGGATTCATATACAGTGCACAGCACTGCACTAATCACAGGGCTGGGATTCATACACATTGCACAGCACTGCACTAATCATAGGGCTGGGATTCATACACAATGTACAGCACTGCACTAATCATAGGGCTGGGATTCATATACAGTGCACAGCACTGCACTAATCATAGGGCTGGGATTCATATACAGTGCACAGCACTGCACTAATCACAGGGCTGGGATTCATATACATTGCACAGCACTGCACTAATCATAGGGCTGGGATTCATACACAATATACAGCACTGCACTAATCATAGGGCTGGAATTCATACACAATGCACAGCACTGCACTAATCACAGGGCTGGGATTCATACACAATGTACAGCACTGCACTAATCATAGGGCTGGGATTCATACACAATGCTCAGCACTGCACTAATCATAGGGCTGGGAATCATACACAATGCACAGCACTGCACTAATCATAGGGCTGGGATTCATATACAGTGCACAGCACTGCACTAATCACAGGGCTGGGATTCATACACATTGCACAGCACTGCACTAATCATAGGGCTGGGATTCATACACAATGTACAGCACTGCACTAATCATAGGGCTGGAATTCATACACAATGCTCAGCACTGCACTAATCATAGGGCTGGGATTCATATACAGTGCACAGCACTGCACTAACCATAGCCCATGCAAAGGGTTGGGGGATTCAAAGACAATGGGCTTGATTCCAAAAGACTTGCTCTCAAGTGACTTACTCTGGTGCAGTACACAGAAGTAAAGTCACTTACACTGAGAGTAGGTGTTTTGGAATTTGAACTCTGGAGTAAACCTGTTTACAGACAGGCCTTACACCATTAAGCCACTTACACTGAGAGTAGGTGTTTTGGAATTTGAACTCTGGAGTAAACCTGTTTACAGATAGGCCTTACACCAATTAAGTCACTTACACTGAGAGTAGGTGTTTTGGAATTTTTAACCCTGGAGTAAACCTGTTTACAGACAGGCCTTATACCAATTAAGTCACTTACACTGAGAGTAGGCGTTTTGGAATTTGAACTCTGGAGTAAACCTGTTTACAGACAGGTCTTACACCAATTAAGTCACTTACACTGAGAGCAAGCCTTTTGGAATCAAGGCAGACTTACACTGGAATAAATTGCTTGCACTGAAAGCAACTCTTTGGAAACTGGCCCAATACGTAATGCATATTTTCAAAGCTTTGAGTAACCTTCTGAAGGCAACTCCTGAATATTAGCACAGTGCCGTCTATGAATCCTAGCCTTTGAGCTTATATTCTTGGCAACATAATCACAAGAACAAAATCTACAAGTCATCAAAGACAATACGAGCAGAAATTTACATGTCATTAAATTACACATAAACTGTAAGTGGGAGAGGGCATCATAAACGTACTGCCCAAACTCTCTTCAGCCATGATCTCTGAAATGTTTGCAGGTATCAGTATTGGGATGGTGGTTATGAAGCTTAGTTTTGTAAAGTCCCCACTAGGAGATGTTTCTAATAATTTGTGGCAGTATGTTTCAAACTCTTGGGCCAGTTTTTGAAAAGGCTCTTTCACTGCAGTAAAGTAAGGGAGATAGCACATTGATTAAAAGATCTCAGAGAAGACTGAGGATTATAACATATCAATTTATTGATCAGCAGACGGCAAAAGGAACAACAAAGCAGTTTAAATACAATGAAAGAAACAGCATTGCCTTATCAGTTTTTAGAAGCTAGTTTGCCATTCTTAGAGGGAGGCAATGATGGTGTTGAAATACAAAGACTGAAACAAAACAGATTACCTTACCTAGGTCAATGTGCAATAAGAAGGTAAGTAAGAGGAGCAGAATAGAAAAAGAGGCAGGGAAGATTCTTGCTTAGACACCACTACATTTTTTTCATTATTGCTTTTACCTGTGGTATACTTAGTCTATTAAGCTAGTAGCTTACCTTTGAAAGCAAGATAACCTTTTGGACAGTAAATTTAACATGAAAGTAATGAGAAAGAGTGATACGTTCAACCAGATAGTGAGACATCTGAAGACAATTTATTGACATTACTGGCTGGGCACTGAAAAAAGCAAATACCAACCAAACACTACGATGCCAACAACTCTCAAACTTCATGACCAGATATGATGACCCACCACTGCCAACCAGTAATCAAGGAGCCTCACTCCTCTCCCACTGTTGCCAGTGGTGAGGACTGAGACTCCTTGATTACTGGTTGGCAGTGGTGGGTCATCACATTTTGTTGACAGTGGTGGGATCACCACATCACATATTGGGATTCAATGGTGTGGATATTGAATTCCTGTAACCTGTAAACAATGGTCACTAAAGAAGGTGTTTGTACTCTCAAGCAGCGACACGGTAGACATTCAGAGTTTCATATCAAAATGGTTTTATTTATTTTTTGTTAGCTTAGTTAGTCAGGGAGAGCGGGCAAGGATGTCAGCAGAGGATTATGGCAAGCTGACAAGGAGCCACTTGGTTGAGATGTGCCAAGCCAAAGGACTGGTGCATGCCAACCTGACTAAAGCAGAAATGATTGCAACCTTAACCACAGCTGCATCATAGCAACCAGGAGGACAACCAGACTGGCCTTGGGGATGTACAACTCTCAGAAAATGGACAGTTCAACTTTGTTTCAGAGAACTTAAAAATCCATCTGGAGTTAAACAGACTTGAACTAGAGGCGAAATGTTTGGAAATAGAATTAGCGGAGATATTGCTGTGTTTGGAGTCTGAAGAAAAGTAGAAACTGAAACAAATGGAACTGGAATCAGCAGAGAGACTGAGACGTCTGGAAGCCAAAAAAAATGAGAGACAGAGGTGTGAGAAACTGAAAGGCTGCCAGCCCAGTTAGATAGAATTTTGTAGATAATTCTATGTCATTGTAAATATTAATAAAATCTACAGGCTGTTTCACAAATATAAAGAAAACTGGGTTAAATGTTTGAACTTCAAAAATGTAACCAGAGTGCACTCTGCTGGAAGAAAGCTGATAAAGTAAAGCATTTTATGACTGTTTGATCTCAAAGCTCAGAGACAGAAGGTCTGGACTACGGAATTCCTTCTATTGTTTTGAGACCAGAGTTAATTGCTAGAATTTACATGTATAATGTCTTTTATTGCTGTGGGTTCCTGGCAGCTGCAAGATCAAAGATATATTAAACTCTAGAACCAGAGAAGAATGATGTAATCTAAAATGAGTCAGCAGTGATATATTACCAATTTAAGAGATCTCATTATTTCAGCATTATTAGTTTTTGGGGAAATCTCAAATGACTTCATACTTGCTGAGTCACCTACGAGTACTTTCGATGAAAACAAATGTGAAGATAATGTGTATACATACATATAGAAATTATAATATATTTAATTATAGTGGTGTGGAATTAACTGTTGACCATTTTAGTTTACTATCTAGAGCTTTCAAGTTTGTACCTTATAGGAAATGCGACCTCACAAAAGTGTTATTAGATTTTAAAATGTTTATTAGGCAGTTGAATTTTGAGGTAATATTTCAGGGGCAAGCAAAGACACATACAAAGCCCTGTTTAAAGCATAAAAGTGAATATAATCCCCCAATACATCCTCAATTGAAACATTTTGAGTCCAATGTTGAAAATGAATTAAGACAAGTTATAGGGAAATCTAATAGATATAACTTGAATCAAAACGAGAAAAGGGTGCTTGGTGAACTTCAGCGGAACTCATACGTTAGGGTCATGAAGCCTGATAAGGGGGGGGGGGTCTGTCCTTATGGACCAGGTTACTTATGAAGGAAAGATGCAGGATATTTTGGGTGATTCCTTTACCTATACTAGGGTTTCTAGGAACGAAATTCATGTGGCATATAAGAAAATTGAGTTGGCCCTTAATGACCTATTAATGGAAGGGCTAATTAATATAGACATTTTTAGATTTCTACATGTGCCTCAACCTAGAATACCAACTATTTTTGGAATTCCCAAGGTCCATAAGGATAAAAAAAAAATCTCTCAGACCCATAGTGTCTGCTGAAGGATCCAAGACTGCACCTTTAGCAAAATATATGGATGTTAAATTGAAAATGTATTGGGGAACAGAAAAAACTATTCTTAAAGACTCCTGGGAATTTCTTCAGGGGATTGATTTAAATCAGGTATATGATGATATTACTTTTGTGACTGTGGATATTAAAGATTTATTCACAGTAATACCTCAAGACAGTAGATTAGATTGGTTAGAGGTGGCCTTAGTGGACAAGTGTAGAATTTCCAGTGACGAATTACAAGTTACACTTAGTCTAATGGATTTGATATTAAAAAACAATTTTATTTATTATAGTGGAGAATATTTCCACCAGGTGAGGGGGGGGTGGCTATGGGGGCCAGTTGTGCCCCCACATATGCCAACATTATCTTAGCCTGGTAGAAAAAACAATATATCTTTAACTCTAGATTTTCCGACTGTTGGACTTTATATAAGCGATTTCTTGATGACATTTGTATTTTTGGAAGGAATCTGAGAAGAAGTTGAAAGAATTTTTAGAGTATTTAGATACAACTACTTTTTTTACAATTTACAAGTTCGGTTACATTCAATAAAATAGATTTTTTTGGATGTGAGTATCATCAAAACCACTGGGGGTATAAAATCTAACGTTTTCCAAAAGGAGACTTTTTCTAACTCTTATCTACATTTTGAGAGTGCCCACCCGTATGTACAGAAGTATTTTCAAGGGGCAACTGATAAGAGCTAGTAGGCTTACCTCTCTAAATGAAGACTTTAAGGAAGAATGTGTTGTTTTAGAAAAACTGTTCTTGGAGAGAGGATATCCAGCTAAGTTGCTGGAGGATACAACCATTTATGTTAAAAACCAGCGAAGGGCAAGATATAAGCATATTTTAGGTAAAGGTGACCAATTTGTATCCTCTAATGCTGAGAAAAATGATGATAGATTTAGTAGGGTATTCACAATGGAATATAACAGTTATTCAAAAGTGGTAGTGGATGTGGTTAGAAGAGAGTGGAAAAGATTTACCTCTTTCACTGATCTTAGGGGCGTAGAAAATAAGCCCATTAACATTATATTTAAAAAAGGTACAAATCTGAAGGAATTACTTGTAAAGGGGAGTATTAGATCTGGAGCTAAGAGATTGGGCACTTATAGGTGTGGGGCATGTTCCCAATGTGGGCATGTGACCAATGTTGACCAGGTGTATGTCAAATCTAGAAACAGGACCATTAAAAGTACACACTATAGTAATTGTAACACTAGTGGTTTAGTTTATTTAGTGATGTGCGAAGTTTGTAGCGCTTTTTATGTAGGGAAGACAGAAAGATGTCTGAAAAGACATTTATGAGCATTTTTATGATATTAGTAAAAATAATGAAAAGAATGCCCTATATAAGCATTTAAAAAATTGTGCCCAAGCAAACTTTTTATTTTTTGTGTTGGAAGTAGTTCAGGTGGATGCCGGGGGGGGCTCTTAGGAAACCCGACTGGAATATCGGGAATTGTATTGGCAGGTTCTTTTGGATGCTGGGAGGCATCCTGGCGTAAATGAGAGCATTTCCCTGGATCCACTATTAAAGTTAAGGGCAGCTAAACTTTGAAACATCTTTAATTTTAACTTTGACCAGTAGAGGGTAGCATTGTATAGGGAATGTTCATAGTATGAATTTTGTACACATTTTTTACACATATATTTTTTAATAATATTTTAAAGTGAGTCGTAGTGCATAAGTATTCAATATTAAGTGATGTATGTGCTTTTTACTTGTATTTAATGCTAGGAAGGCTGTGTTTTTTATTATATTATATATATTTATTGTAGCAAATATGACTGAGGAACTGTTTGAATAAGGTGCTCCTCTTCCTTTATTTCCTTTATATATGTTAATTGATTTTATGTCCTTAGTGGTTGTTTTTCAAATGTATGGTGTATTTAATGAGCTGTTTTAAGTGAAAAATGTTATCTGATGAAGTCTTGGAGGACGAAAATGTATAAGGAATTGTCAGCATTTCTATGTGTGTTTCCGTGCATTAAAAAGCTTTTTTTACCGTGGGTTTTGTGCAGTGTGTTTCCAACTTCTTTTTGGATTATTTGTTGTTGTTTGGTGTTGGATTTCTTCTTTTTCATCTGGTTACATGTATAATGTCTTTTATTGCTGTGGGTTCCTGGCAGCTGCAAGATCAAAGATATGTTAAACTCCGAGTTTCTGTTAGCCTGGGAACCCAAGAAGAATGATGTAATCTAAAATGAGTCAGCAGTGATGTATCAATTTAAGAGACCTTAGAGAGAAAGAGAGAGCATTTTAGATTTTGTCTGAAGAACATCCACTCACCAGTACTCTGCCTTTGCTCTATATGTAAGTAGGATCTTTGACTTTAGTGTCTCTCTTAGAAATAGATAGAAAATAGTAAGTTTAGTCTAGCTGTTTTCTATATTTATGTCAGACTATTCTACAGTATTATTTTAAGCACTTTCCTGTGATGTCTGAACTCTTGACTAGCACTGTGTGAATTGAGGAGATTTGTCTTGTGTTTTTATTATTAAATATTTTAAACCTTTCAACTGTGGCACAAAGCCACTCCAATAAGCCTTGCTGTTCATCACACTTACTAATTGGATAATAATATTGCACAGTAAAACTGGATACCCTTTGGTAAGGGCCTTATTAGCAGCTGATATTAGTGGTTGGTGGGAGCTAGTACTACCTTATAGACTGATAGGAAGGGGCATAGCTGGAAAACCTGTGATAGCCTTTCCCAGGAGTGTCTGTGTGTTTGTATATAACTCATATCTTAAAGTGTGTGTGTGTGTGTGTGTGTGTGTGTGTGTGTGTGTGTGTGTGTGTGTGTGTGTGTGTGTGTGTGTGTGTGTGTGTGTGTGTGTGTGTCAGCTACTTGGGCAGGGACATGAAGCACTGGTTGGAACGAGAGGGTGCTGGAGGTTTTAGCTTGAAAACTAGGCTGAGATTTCTACCCTATAGCTGTGCCAGTGGGGAGTCTTATTGGGGATCTGGAGAGAAAGGGAGAAACCAGCCCCAGACTGACTGTGATCTTTGTGTGCTCTTAAGGGAAATTGTACTTTACTGTGTGTGTATTTGTTATCCCTCCCAATGTGGATGCCCCTCACTGGTGCTGGTGGTGATGATTGAGGCTCCTTGATTACTGGGTCAGTGCACGGGTGTCATAAGAGGCAACATGAGAAGGAAATGCTGACTTTTCACCAGGGTCATGGAGGTAACAGAGAAGGGAGTAACCAAACCCCAGATGCAATAAAGGTCAGTAAGTTTCTTCCACAATTTACAGAGGATGATACTTTTGATAGTTTTATTCATATGTTTGAAAGAGTATAAAAACAGTATAATGTTGACCAAGGGCTCTGGTTACAGTTCTTGACCCCCTACTCTATGGTAAAGCTGAAACTGCTGTTTCTAAATTGTCTGATGCTGATTTCTTAAATTATAATACAGTTAAAAATTATTTATTAGAGAGTTTTAAGTTAACACCTGAAGCTTACAGACAAAAGTTTCATGAGCATACAAGCAAGGCAGATGAAAGTGTTGCGATTATGTTGCTGAGTTAAGCAATTATTTTCATAGGTGGGTGAGTGGGTGTCAGGTCACCATTTTGAAGGGTTGGCAGACTTTTTGGTGAGGGAACAAGCCCTTAGCACTTTGCCTGAGGACATGAGAATCTGGTTGGCAAATACAGACTACAACACTGCAGATGACTTGGGGGAAAAAGGGAGACATATACCTAGCAAGCAGGGCATTACTGCACAGGAAAGGGATACCTAGTGCTGCACCTGGGTATAAGGAAACCCATGGTGAGCAGCCTAAATGCCCCAACAGAGTCCGCCAGTAACAGGGGGAGCCACTAGTTCAGCTACATGGTCAGGATCAAGGGTTAAATGTTTTATATGTAACCAGTAGGGCCATGTAGCATACAGATGTCCACTGAGGCAAGGTGAGGAACCAGTAAGTGGGATTGACAGAATGCTAGCAGTAAGTTGCCTGGAGACAACAAGGGTACCAAACTACCACAAGAGGTTATATATTATCTTAGTAGAAGGGAAGCAGGCCACTGCCAAGAGAGAGACAGCCTCTGACCTAACCATTGTGAAGTCTGCAATGGTTTAAGAGGAGCACTACTTGCTTGAGGAGTCTACTCCAGTCAGAGCTTTAGGAGGAACCCCATTTGAAATACCTTTGGCTAGGGTTCACCTTGACTGGAATGGTGGAAAAGGAAGTAAGCATGTAGGTGTATTAGAGGATATCCCTGCCAATGTCCTGATAGGGAATGCTTTTGATAAAGCAGTACCTTGTGTATATGCAGCTACACGCAGGCAGGCTTGGAGACAAGCATGTGGGTCTGGTAGCATGGGGGGGGGCCCAGACAGACTGCACACATGAAGCCAGGACTGGTGAGGGGGCTACGTCAGATAGGGAACTACCCTGTAGCAGTGATACTGAAGGTGAACCACAGCTGCTTGTGGGTACTGATGTTCCCTTGGACAGAGTGACTGTGAGGGCAGAGGTGAGTAGTAGTACCCAGGCTGACAGTGAGGCACTGCTGCCAGAGGATACCAGACTTCCTGTAGAAAGGGAACTGGGAAGGGTTACAAAGAGAGAGTTGAGACAGGCTCAGCTCTCAGACTCTACATTACAAGGCTTTTGGGAGGCAACCAGGGAGGCACCTGATTCTCAAGGAAAAGGGAAATCTGTATACTGGGACAAAGGGAGCCCTGAGAGACAGCTAGAGGGTGAGGTAATACAGCAATTAGTAGTGCCCAAAGCCTACCTGGAACTTCTAGCCATAGCCCATGATATTCCCTTTGCAAGTCATATGGGCATAAAGGGTACAAAGAGAAGTATTATGTAGAACCTTTATTGGCCTGGGATTTCCAGAGATGTAACAGGGTACTGCAGGTACTGTGTGCAGTCCCAAAAAGTAGGCAAGGGAGGAGACAAGGTCAAAGCTCCTTGGTTGCCTTTGCCTGTGATTGAGAAGCCATTTCAGAGAGTAGCTATGGATATTGTGTGGCCTCTGAGTACCCTAAGTTCCACATGGAAGAAGTATATCCTAGTGCTAGTAGATTATGCTATCAAACACCCTGAGGCAGTGGCTCTGTCCTGCATCAAGGCAGAAAAGGTGGCAAATGCTTTGTTAAGAGATTTTCAGCAGGGTAGCTTTACCAAAAGAATTACTGACTGACAGGGGTGTCGATTTCATGTCAGACCTGCTGGCTTGTCTGTGGGAGTGCTGTGGGGTGAAGCACCTAAAGACCACCCCTATCATCCCCTAATGGTCTGGTGGAGAGGTTAAACTCTACACTAAAAATCATAATACTGGTATTTCCAGACTAGTTTAAGAGGGAGTTGGACAAATATTTGCCTCATCTGTTGTTTGCTTACATGGAGGTGCCCCAGGAATCCACAGGATTTTCACCCTTTGAGTTGCTGTGTGGGCATAGGATGAGAGGACCTTTAGATCTGATTTGTGATTAGTGGAAGGGTGAGTGTGAATCCCACAAGGAGTCTGCTGTGGCATATGTCCTAAACATCAAGACAAGGCTTAGGTATCTCAAGGGCTTGGCCCAGGAGAACCTGGCAGAAGTCCAACAACAGATAAAAGTCTGGTATGACAGGATTGCTTGAGTTAGAGAGTATGCTGTGGGGCAGCAGGTTATGGTTCTCATTCTTGTCAGACACAACAAGCTGCAGGCAGCTTGGGAGGGACCCTTCAAAGTGGTAAGGAAGGTCAGTGATGTTAAGTACCTGGTACAACTGCTAGGCAGGGGCACAAACTGTAACATGTTAACATGATGAAACCTTACCATGATAGGGAGGCCCTGGTGCTAAGTATTTGCAGTAGAAGGCAGGCAGAGTCTGAGCGGGAGCTATGACTGCAGGGAGCCAGCCAGCCAGTGAAATCCCAAGTTACTCTGGTGGAGCCTAGGGTTGCAGGCATATGATATGACAGTGCAACACTGTAATGGGGTCAGCAATGCAAAGGCAGCTGGAATCTCAGACATGGAATGGAGTAATGTATTCCCAGATAGGCTCATTCCTCTCAAGCAATGTTTCTCAAGGGTCACTTGAAAAACTAGCTTGAGCCTACAAAGGGAGGAAGAAGTGTGACAAAAGGAGGTGCTGCCAGTACAGCTATCTGGAATTTTGTACATAATTATATATCATTGGTGAATATCAAAATGATTTATATAAGATGCTTGTGTAACAAATGTATTAGAACTGTATGTCATGTATATATCAAGCTGCTTGTATAGAAGTTTGTGTGTTGGAAAGGTATTTGTAAAATGCTTTTGTTTAAAATGGATCCACAATGTGCCCTACTGGAAGAGAACAAAAATGTACATGCACTATTGTAACTGTTTAAATGTATATATTTTAACAGTGGAAACTAGAATACAGGAGGTTAACTTCAGAAAAATAACCGAAATGAAATTACTTTATGGCTAGGCCATAAAAGATGATATCTTTCTGTTTTCAATGCAGCAGGAGAAACAATGCCTGTACTAGGAAACGTTCTGTATTGTCTTTAGGGTGATCTAATTACTAATCTTAAAAGCATGAAGGAATGCAATAGCTTTATGACTTTTAGCATCTGCCAGAGATGTGAGGAGAAGCCCTTGTCTGTACATTTTTACAGGTAGATGCTAAATACTGCCAGCTTCAGCAATGGGGGTTTTGGCCTGGGGACCAGAAGTCAGATGACAAGAAGTGATATCATTCTGCAAGCTATCCCAGCAGTAATATTTGAGATATTAATCTGAGATGTCTGTTAGTGAGACAGAGCATTCTGCATTATGCCTTAGACCTGACAACAACTAGAAGATCCATTCACCATATCTACCTTGCTCTATTAGTAAGTTACTAGAGTACAGTGATTTTCTTAGATACAGTCAGGAATATAGTAATGCTTAGTTTAGATATTTTCTTTCTTTATTTGAGACTGTCCTGCAATATTATTTTAAATACTCCCTGTGGTTTTGAACTCTGATGTCACTGTGAATATATATTTAGTATTGTCTTGTTCTTTTATTATTTATTACTAAATATATTTAAACCTTTCATTGTGGCTGATTTGTGTAGAGATATTTAAGTTTTGAGAGTACTTGCATATTTATTTGGTGACACTGTGTGTAGGCCACTCCTAATAGCCTTGCTCTTAGTCAAACTACCATTTGTATTAATATTAATATTAATATAACACAGTAAAATTAGAAACCATTTAAGAGCCTTAAAGTAGCTGATAATTTGGGCAAAAGTGGGTATAGCTAGTACACTTGTGCCAGCCTTTCCCAGGTGTGTGCGTGTGTGTGTGTGTGTGTGTGTGTGTGTGTGTGTGTGTGTGTGTGTGTGTGTGTATCAGCTACTGGGGAGGGACACAAAGCACTGGTTGGACAGAGAGGGTGCTGGAGGTCTTAACTTGGTCACTCAGCTGAGATCTCAACTCTATAGTTGTGCCAGTGGGGAGTCTTATTGGGGATCTGGAGGAAGAGAACAGCCCCGGACTGACTGTGGTCTCTGTGTGCTCTTAAGTGAAAATAGCATGTGCACAGAGTTGCATCTGGAAATAATGTGTGTTTACTTGTCATCCTCTCAGTGAACATCCCCCACTGTTGCCAGCGGTGAGGATTGAGGCTCCTTGATTACTGGTCCAGTGGAGGGTTGTCACATCAAACAATAAAAGAAAACACGTTGCCACTCAGAATGAATGACAGGAGCTTTTAATTAACAGTTAAGTGACTTCATTCCTCACAACATATGGAACTTCATCAGGACTCAGTGAAGTTCCATATGTTGTGAGGAACGAAAGTGCTTAACTGTTCATTAAAAGCATCTGTCATTCATTCCGAGCGACAGTTTTTTTTGTTTTATTGTTTTATTTATTGACATTTGTTTATTGGGAAAGTCTGACTGGGTACAGGTACCCCTTTTTCAGCAAAGGCCTGGGGAGAAAAGATCCAAGGTATCATATTAAATGCAATCAATATTTACAATAAATTTTATAATGCATTTTCAGTGAATACATAGCATAGTAGTCGGTATAATAAAATTTGCATAGATAATCAAAATCATTAAATTTATAAGACTTGTACTGAAATTTTACAGATAGAAGAGTGGTGTATAACAGGAACAGGGGTGTAGGCAGGATTTTCAGATTTTTACTCACAGGTCCCAAACTGCTGCCCCCGAACAAGCCATACCCACATCAAAACATTGCTATCTGTGCAATTCCTTAAACTGCTGACCAAGCCACACCCCTTTCACAATGCTGCTTACTGAATGGATCGTTGACAACCATATGCCAGGATGGTAATTACTTGCATGATGAAGCAGTGTGAGCATTTCATTACAAAAGTGCATCTTTGTAGGTCAGAAAACAAAATACCTCCCCATTTACCCAAATCACACACACAACACCACACCACACATGTATACCAGTTAAAAAGAAATACCAAGACATTATCAAATAGTCCCAAGTGCCAGTAAGCATACACAAATGTACAGCAGTCTTGCAAAGGCAGAATTATAACAGCAAATAGTAGGACCACTCATTTCCCTTACAAATAACCCCCCCATACCCGTTAACCTACCTAAAGTAGGTGGTTTGGCCTTGCCAGCATCAGTAATAATGTTTTTATTACTGTACTGAATTGATGCATGCAAATAGTCAGAGTTTGCATTCTATCTTGTTTCACCCAAATACACCTTAGTCCTGCAAAGCCAGAATTATTACACCAAAGCTACAGTGCCAAACATTTCATCTACAAACAGCCATCATATTAATTGCTGACCTAAAGCATATGCTTTGACCCTGCCAGGGTTAAAATAAAAATAGCAATGATTGCATTAATTTACTCTGTTGAACAGAACCCGCGGTGGTGGTGCTGCGGTAGCATTGTCACCACACAGTAAGATGCTGTCCGGCTCGATTCTCAGCTAGAGCGTCTTCTGCGTGGAGACATGCGTGAATGGGCGTACCTTCGTTGAAGGTTGTGCATCAGGGCTGGTAACTCGGCACGTAAAAATCAACTACCAATCATTAGCGGACCAGAGTTCCGCTGTGGCGACCCCTAACCGGGAAAAGCCGAAAGACACAACAACAAAAACAACTCTGTTGCACAGAAACAGTAGTTACAGGCTTGTATGACAGCTGACTTTACCCCAATAACACATTAATCTTGCAAAGCCACAATTGCAACAGTAAATAGCAAGGGCAGCCAACTCATTTCATTCACAAACACCCCCATTACCTAACTAAAGTAGCTACTTTTTTACTCTGTCAGGATTAAAGTAGAAATAATAGTAACAGCTGGGTTGCATACTTGCATTACTTTCATTTTGTTGTCAGAAACATTAGTTACAGCTTGTGTGTGCCAACCAAATACACATTTCATTTATTTTATTTTTGTTTTCCTGGGTTTCTGCAGTCAGTTTTATTAAAAAAACCCTTTTCAGCATATGTCCAACATATTAGAAACATTTTAAACAAACATTTAGTATATACATAAACCAATATGAAATAACATAAATTAAGAATTACTCACATAAACTTGCTAATTATTTTATCTTCATCTTAAAGTACAGACAGAAAAGTATTACAGTTTTGCAAGGCTGGAATTACAACAACAGTAAACATTAAGGGCCAGTTGTTTCTTTCACACATAGCCCCAGTATCCACCCACAGTATCTGATTTGATCTTGCGAGGTTAAAAACAAAAACAACAACAAAGAAAGATGATACTGTTATTAAGGTAAGTATTCTTTTTTTCACATAAACAATACTCAGAGTTCAGAGTTTGGGGTCGATCTTACTTCACTCAAACATACATTACTCTTGCAAGGCAAGCCAGAACTGCAGTCATTGCATTCGCACAAAGGCATTGCCCTCATCGCAACTGCCTATTCAGAGAATCTGCTTTGAGCTGACAAGGTTTAAAATAATGAAAATAAAAGACCACAGTTACATTACTGTATTCTTTCTCATCACAGTCAGAACTTGCATGTGATCTTACTTCAGTTCATCCATACACACTTTGCTCATGCAAGAGTCGAGCTTGTTTCAACAACAAAACATTGACAAACCATCCTAATGTATCTTCTGTAACCCTGCAAAAATATATTAGGTTTAAAAAAAAATGTCATCCACAAACGGCCCCCCAGAACACACTGCATACCTAGTATCTCTTTGACACCTGCCAGGATATTATATTTAAAGAAAAAAAAAGAATGTCATCAACAACCCCCAAAACACACAACAGACCACTAGTATCTGGTTAACTGTGCCAGTGAATTATGTTAAAAAAAGAAAATCATCAACAGTTCCCTAAACACATTACCTCCCTATATGTGGTTAATCCTGCCAGGATATTATACTTAAAAAAAAAGTCATCAGCAGCACCCAAAACACACAGACCATTAGAATCCAGTTGACCCTGCCAGGCTGCCAGGCTGCCAGTGCATTATGTTAAAAAAAGAAAATCGTCAACAGTCCCCAAAACACATTGCCTCCCTACCTAGTATCTGGTTAACCCTCCCAGGATATAATTAAAAAAAGGAAAGTCATCAACAGCCCCTAAGTCACACAGACAACTAGTATCTAGTTGACTCTGCCAGGAAAAAATGCAGAAATATCTCGTTGGCCCTGCCAGGAAAAAAAAAAGAGAACTTACCTTACACACTAACCCAATCTCTGACTCTCTACTCTCTCGGTCTCTCCCTCGCAACTAAAGCATGGGAAGAGAATGCAAGAGTAATAGGACTAATCAGCAGCTGTGTCACATACATGACAGGCTGCTGACTTCCCATCAGTCTGGTTCCTATTTCTTGCGGTTTTAACTTCTGGGCATCTTCATTGATGCCTGTGGTCTTCCCAATCCGGATTGTTTTTAAAACAGTCTGGAGCCAAAAAAGATAATTTTGTTTTCTTTTTTTTTTTTTTTAAAGTGAAACTCAAGCATGCATGCACACTGCCCCAAGTTCCACATAGAGTCCGATACTACGATCTGTCTAGTGCCTGCCAAATTCTACCCCCACTTCCAATAAACTGTACTGAAATGTAATGGTTTGAAAAGATGAAGGTGTAAGATAGACTTGATTGATATAGAAATTTTATTCCAAGTTCTAACTACATTATTGGAATAGAGACTGATCCCAGTAGCCCTTTGTAGTTTGTAAATGATAATCAGTTTATTATTTGTCTGAAGGGGACAATTTGGAAGACAGTATTGGAGACGGGGTCTAACTACTGGGCAGGCAGATGGGGTATGGGTCATTTTATCGGTTAAGATGAGTTGAGTATAAGACAGGTGGTGAGGAAACTGAAGCCAGCTAAGTGTTCATGAGCGATGCTACCTAACAGGGGATCAGGAGATACAACAAAAATTAATTACCCAAGTCTTTGAATGGTTCCAAAGAACACAGATTTTGTTAGGAATTACAGATAACCTTTTGCTAGAGAATTATCTCCAGCTTCTATCAAAGTCAGGTCTCCTTGAATATTTGTACAAGTTTCCCCAGTTTGTAGACAAAAAAGTTAATTAGCATACATCACTGCTTAATGTCCTTGCACATTTAAAAATCAGTTATCTATAAATTGGGAGAACAGAATGGGTCCATGAGGAGTATCATATATCATTTTCACATAAAAGTACACCAAGGTTTACTCTTAAGTCCTTTGCATATCTCCCTGTAAATAAATTCCCTTTCATACTCTTGTATTGATCTATTACTAGTTATGTATCCAGTATATAGATGACCTTGTGATCATATGATGTGAAAAATACCACAATACAGTACAGAACTAAGTACAAAAAGATTCAAGCAATGCCCATTAGTGGCTGACAAAAACAGATATGGAAAAAACAAGGTCATACATTTTTGCACTCTGCTCAGGTTCACTGCATAAAACACTACATCTAGTAGAAAACTGGACCCTAAGTAAGTACAGGTCCAGAATGTTAGTGAAATGGTTATGCGAATATACAGTTGTTTGTTGCTCAGTAACCACTTTGGTGTTTTTTTTTCTTTTTCCTTGTTCAAGCAATATATTTCTTTTTAATTTAGAGAGATAGGAAGATAAATAGAGTAACAAACAGCTAAAATGATAATTAAGATGGATAAGGACAAGGAGACTGACTTTTCACTACATGGTCAGAGCTATTTATCAAGACATGTATATAGATGGACACTAAGACAGACAGAAAGATAGTTTTATGGACATACAGATAAGAAAGGCATATAGACATACACATATATATATATATATATATATATATACACACACACACACACACACACACACACACACACACATAAAGACACATGCATAGACAGATTTTTAATTCTGTGGAATTCTAACATATTTAACAGCTATGGAACTATTATTTTTTTTAGAACTGGACTGTGGATGGAATTTAGGAGGGCACCATATAGCCATGGGGGTGCAGCATTAGCATTGTCGCCTCACAGCAAGAGGTTCTTCTGTTCGATTCTCGGCTGGAGCGCCTTCTGTGTGGAGTCTGCATGTCCTCCCCCTGATCGAGTGGCATTCAAAAGACATGCGTGAATGAGTGTGCCTTCGTTGAAGGTTGGGCGTTAGGCTGGCACCTCTACACTGTAAAAATCTACGGCCAATCATTAGCGGACTGGAGTTCCGCTGTGGCAACCTCTAACTGGAAAAAGCTGGAAGAAGAAGACCATTCTTCCCTTTAGAAATGTAATTAACTGAAAAAAAAAGCAGAAAGTTATACTGTTGCTTTCACATCAATTACGAGTTGACTATTGCAGAAACTGCTGCTCCTCCAACCTCCCTGAAGCCATCAGAATGTTGTAACAGCTTCCAGAATTTCTGCTGGCATGGCATTCTAATAGCTGTGCAGACCAACAAGTGATGTTCTATGTTCTCATCCCCAATGTGTATACCCTAGTATGGAACAGTTACTACTAACTTCAGATCCCCTTGCTTGTCAAACTGATTTGTTTTCTCCAGGCCCATGCATAATGTGGACATCTCTTCTGTGGATAGACCTTGACTCTTCAGACAAGGATGACTTTCCTTAGCCTTACAATCTCAAACATATCTCATTACTGGAGAGAGGAGATGATGAGCCCAGGGCTTCATATTGTGGCTGGCTGTCAGTACTGAAGGGTGGAGACCTAACTTCCTTGAGTGCTAAATATGTCATCTGATATGGGGTGTTTAATGGCCGTGTCTATATGATGTCATGGAACTTAAGATGCTCCACCTCTTGAGACTGCAGCTATTTTCATTAATGATTCAATAGTCTACACTCGGAATAGTGATGTGAAGGGTATCCTTCAATACACCTCCAACCCCCTGAGACAGGCAAGCAGGTACATGCTTCACCATTCCAATTCCCTCAGTTTTAGCTCCTCCCACTTTCAGACTCTAATCAAATGTTATTCCTAGTCAGAGCTTCATCATTCTTCAACACAGATTTGACTAGCTGTAAATAATATTTAGCACTTGTAGGTAATGTTGGGTCTCTTACTTTCCATCAGTACATATGCTGACTTGTTTCAAATGACACTAGAGAGGCAACTCAAGACTTAAGAGTAAAATCAGTAGACAGTTCCTTTAAAATAAGACTGACCACCATCACCACCATGCAACAGAAAACTGAACACAGTTAAGGCAGTGTTACTTTGCCACTTGTCTATTCAACATATGGTCAATCTTTTACATTCTTGTTCCTCTCACCTCAAACACAAAGATCAGACAACATAATTTGCAAGACAAAGCTACGGCAGCACCTTTGTAAGTCTGTTTTAACCTTTTAAATTAACCTAGATTGTGCCTAGCTTGCAAATAATCTATTTATCCCTCTACTGCACAAGCATTCCTATAATCTATCTACTTACTGCACAAGTATTTTCAGAATCTACCTATCCCTCTACTGCACAAGCATTCCCATAATCTATCTACTTACTGCACAAGTATCCCCAGACTCTATCTCTCTACAGCACAACCTTTCCCATAATCTACCTATTGCCCTACTGCACAAACATTCCCATAATCTACCAATCCCTCTACTGCACAAGCATTCCCATAATCTACCTATTGGCCTGCAGCACAAGTATTCCCATAATATAGCCCCTACTACACAAGCATTCCCATAATCTATTTGTCTCCCTGCTGCACAAACATTCCCATAATCTTATATCTCGCTACTGCACAAGCATTCCCATAATCTATCTATCCCCCTACTACACAACCTCTCCAGTAATCTATCACTCCCTCTTTTGCACAAGCATTCCCATAAGCTATCTCTCCTCATACTGCACAAGCATTCCCATAATCTACCTATCCCCCTACTGCACAATCATTCCCATAATCTAGTCCCCTACTGTACAAGCATTCCCATAAACTATCTCTCCCCTACTGTACAAGCATTCCCATAATGTATCTATCCCCCTACTGCACAAATATTCCCATAATCTATCCCCCTACTGCACAAGCATTCCCATAATCTGCCTATCCCCCTACTGCACAAGCATTCCCATAATCTGCCTATCCCCCTACTGCACAAGCATTCCCATAATCTACCTATACCCTTACTGTACAAGTATTCCCATAATCTATCTATTCCCCTACTGTAAAACCTCTCCCATAATCTATCGCTCTCCCTTCTGCAAAAGCATTCCCATAAAACATATCTCCCCCTACTGCACAAGAAATCCCAAAATCTATCTCTCCCACTGCACAAGCATTCCCATAATCTATCCCCCTACTGCACAAGCATTCCCATAATCTACCTATCCCCCTACTGTACAAGCATTCTCATAATCTACCTATCCCCCTACTGCACAAGCATTCACATTATCTGTCTATCCCCCAACTGCACAAACATTCCCATAATCTACCTACTGCACATGCATTCCCATAATCTACCTATCCCCCTACTGCACGAGCATTCCCATAATCTATTTATCCCCCTGCTGCACAAGCATTCCCATAATCTATCAATTCCCCCTACTGCACAAGCATTCCCATAATCTATCTATCCCTCTAATGCACAAACATTGCCATAATCTACCTATGCCCCTACTGCACAAGCATTCCCATAATCTACCTATCCCCCTACTGCACAGGCATTCCCATAATCTATTTATCCCCCTACTTTACAATCAGTCCCATAATCTTATATCTCCCTACTGCACACACATTCTCATAATCTACCTATCCCCCTAATGCACAAGCTTTCCCATAATCTATCTCTCCCCCTTCTGCACAAGCATTCCCATAATCTATCTATCCCCCTAGTGCACAAGCATTCCCATAATCCATCTATCCCCCTAGTGCACAAGCATTCCCATAATCCATCTTCCCATACTCTATCCGCTACTTTACAAGCATTCCCATAATTTTATATCTCCTTACTGCACAAGCATTCCCATAATCTATCTCTCCCTCCTGCATAAGCATTCCTATAATCTATCTCTCCCCCTTCTGCACAAGCATTCCCATAATCTATCCCCCTACTGCACAAGCATTCCAATAATCTTATTCCCTTTCCTTGAACTCCACTCTTAACTTCCTTATCACTGATCATCTCAGACGCTACTTCCCCAAACTGGATCTCTCCTTACAAACTCCACAGATCTAGAATAAACTTTCCATGCAGCATCTGTTTAGCCCAAGACTTTGTCATACTTTGTAGTTTAATATATTCTCAGACAGAAAAACATCCATCTCTTCCTGCTTTTGCCTCTTGCTGTCTGAAGCATGTTTTGTCCTCACACTGTGACTGTCTCTGGATGACAGGTTTTGTACCAGCAGTGGCCAACAGTCTATAACATATAATGCCATTCATGACAAAAAAACTGTTTAGGAATTTATCGGTGGACTTTATCAGTAATACATGAACTCTGAAAACTATTATCTACTATACATTACTCAGCCATGGATATAATATGAGAACTAAAATCCAAAGACTAGCAGTTTAACATAGATGGTTAAGGTTACCACTGCATAACAACTGCCATCCTGTAGTGTTGGATTTGATTGCCTTAAACTCTACTTGTGGACTGAGTATGAACTGGTCACTTCATAGGCTGGTACTAGGCTATTGGCCCTAGGGCCTATACAAGCCTAACCATAACAATTCCTTGGCTATTTCTTCCCACAATATTTACTTCCCTGGACCCCTGTCTAGCAGGGCGATTGACATGATCCCCAGGGTGAATTTCCTATCTCCCATCCAGTCGTCAAAGTTCCTTTTGAAGAGGGCCAAAGAGGCGCTCTGCTTAACATGTATGGGTAGTCTATTCCAGAGTCTGGAGAGTCTCTAGGTCAGGAACCTATCCCTCCAGCGTGTTTTGTTCATTGTGATGATAAGGCTTAGATTCCTGGAACATGTGGCTCTGAGAAATTGGGATTTCTTTAAGTGTAGCATGTCCAACAGCTCTGGGTTTGACATGGCCTTGTCTCTGAGTAGACGATATGCAACAGAGTATAGCTGGAGTTTTTTTAGATGGTCAGCATAGGGCATCTGCTTTAGGCCTGTGATTCTTTTAGTGAGGTATTTCTATGGCCTTTCCAGTTGTTGCAGATATCTTGAGAGGTACATACCACCGGTTAATCGATGGCCATAATACTGAACTACACCTTCCCAAATGCAGTGCAACAGGAATGCAGATAGTCGCAGCTAATAACATCGAATCCACATTACCGACTACAACAGACAATTCGGTATTTGTGGAATCAACAGTTAGAGTG
This sequence comes from Protopterus annectens, assembly GCF_019279795.1. Lineage (NCBI taxonomy): Eukaryota > Metazoa > Chordata > Ceratodontiformes > Protopteridae > Protopterus > Protopterus annectens. The sequence continues at coordinate 321,076,844 of NC_056747.1, read as the reverse complement.
CAATATAACTGTTTGTCGCTCTATATAGGCATCATACCACTTGATGGCACATATGCTGAAGTGTACCTTCTGTGAATATTGGAAACTGAAGACTACACAAGTTCTAATTACATTGTATCAATGGACATGTAAGTGAGGAACCATATCAATTTACAGCTGTAGAAACAGTTTACCTATCAGGCAAGGTAATGTGTAATAAACATAACACAATTGTGTGTACAGATGGCTACCGCAGATAGTGAGCAGTATGCCCCAGGGAGCATCAGGAGTAATTATACCACTGAAAGAAGCCAAAAAGGAAAGGAAATGTTATTCACTGATGGTTATAAGTATCACCTTGAGAAATGTGTGGAAGCAAAGCACTACTGGTGTTGTGTGAAGAAATAAAGGGATAAATGTAAGGGACATTGTGTGACAGAAAATTGGTGTAGATGGACATAAGTTACAGCGAAGTACAAGTCACTTTCATGGTCCAGATTCTTAACAATCTGAAGTCTGTAAAGTACGAGAGCAAATAACGAAATGTGCCCAACAGTCCATAGAAGACCCTTGTAAAATAGTATCGGAGGTATTATCCAGCACCTCCACAGATGTGGTAAATGAACTCCCTAATACGAAAGCGCTGCATGCAACAGTAAGGAGGGTGAGATACAAGAAGAAGGCAGCACTGTTTAAGGATATGGGTTCACACTCTGATCTAAATACAGACATGTTGCCTATAAAAAAATGGATCGTTCATAGTTGAACATGGCCTATGTAGTGATGATGTACAGTTAGTTGTGTTAACCACTGAGGATAATCTAAGGGTGTTATGTACTTCAGAATACATTCTGGTGGATGGTACTTTCCTAATTAGTACAACAGAGTGTTGTCAGGTGTACACAATCCACTGTCAGTTAGATCACACTGAAACAAAGAAGGTAATATTTGTAGTGTATGGCATATTACTAGGCAAAAGTGAAGAGTGTTACAATTGATTTTGGAGTGTCATCATTTGTTTATGTGGCAAATACGGTTTGGAGCTAAAGCCACGTATGGTAATGTCTGACTTTGAGCGTGGTGCTGTGAATGCTATACAGGCCAATGTGCCAGAAAGTGTGTGTAAGGGTTGCTGGTTTCATCTGTGCCAAATCGTGTGGCGGCAGATACAACGCCTTTATCTGGTGAAGGAATTTGGCAGTAGTTGTATATTTGCTAGCCTTTGTAAGCAGATACCAGCCCTGGCATTTGTAACACCTGCACACATTGGTGAAACATTTACAGACATAGAGAGGGATATGCCAGCCTGTGGACAGGCATTGTGTAACTTCTTTAAGGAAAACAACCTGATAGGCAGACATGGAGGTATGTTATGAGGGGTATCACATCTGAAAGGCATCCACCCTTGTTTGACATACCTTTTTGGAATCAACATGATACAAGTACATTGGATTATCCCAGGACACAAAACGTAGTTGAAGGATGGCATAGACATCTACGTAGTCTCATGGGTAAGCAAACCCTATACCTACTGGACATCTTACATGCCATCCAACTAGAGCAAAACAACATTGAGGACCTTAAGAGTATACATAGGTCATGTCTACCAGCAGCCCCTTAGAGATGCAGGCTACACGATAAGGAGCAGACATTCCTTAAGCTCTTGTCAAAACGTGATGAAATGACATCTCGCGGCTTTGTAATACTCGTGGCACAACTCTGTTCATTTTAACTGTTAGTACAACTATACGTTTATTAGGGGACAATGTTTTGATGTGAATGCACAACAGATTATCATTACATGGAAGCGTAACCGTGCACATACGTTGAGGTTTCTGGTTGTGGATATTGTGTGTCACAGCAGCAGTATTGAAAATATGTGGATGTCAATATTCAAGTATACCAATGGCTTTATTGCTCGTACATAGACCTTTTCCTGCATTTTAGATGCATAACTCTACCCTGCATACTTGTAATCTGCCAGTTGGACTTTGCACATCGAATATGTTGAATTCGATATCTGCAATGACGTTTCTTGACATTTTAAACATGCAAAATTGTAATTTCCAGTCATATAATTCGATGAAAACATCATTCGAACCGTTTCTGTTCAATGACATGGCGGTAAACCTTGTATTTTATAATGGGTCTAATAAGGGATGAGTACAGTGGGACAATGGCCTCCTTTTTGCTGGATGAAAAGCCCTTAGTGATGAGGTGTGCCACATAAACGGATTTCCTGACTGTTCTGGCGATGTGGTTATCGAAGGTGAGACAACTGTCCACTTGTCCCTAAGTCTCTTATCACACTTTCGGTGTTTAGTGTACTGCCACCTATGTGGTAATTAACGGGTAAATGTTTTTTCTGAAAGGGAATAACTATACATTTCTTGGCATTGAGCTTGAGCCCATGGCTCTGGCACCAAGCATCTGTTTCTGTAAGTGCTTTTTGTAGAATATCCACATCATTTGGGGATTCAATAATGGCTGGCAGTTTGCAGTCATCTGAGAACTTTGTTAGCCAGAGTCCCTTAGTGTTGACCTGTACTTCAGAGAAGTAGATGCCAAACAAGAGCAGTCCCAGGACTGAACCCTGAGGTACTCCACTTGTCACTTGTCTGGAGCTGGATTTGGAGTCAGTATCTTGTCCACTTATCCAAATTGTATTCCCTACTCATCTCTGAAAAGAGGAATTAGTACCTAACAAGTTTGTTAAAAATTAATAAAAGAAAAACAGTATAAATAAATAGTAATGCACATGTTTAATTATGTACTATACCACTCTTGTATCTTGCTGTTTCTTTTGGGACTGTATCAGAGATGGACAGATTAGATGCTGTTATCTTGAACTGTACTCTAAACCAAGCCCAGGGTTGCCAGATTTTTAAATGGCCAGGTAGGGATTAAAAAAAAAAAAAGGTCCTTCACACTAAGTGAAGACCAAAAAAAAAAAAATGGGTCTGGTCTTTCATGCAGAACTGCCTGCTTTCACTTAAGTTATATTACTAATTCTATACAGCTGTAGGTGGGAATCTACTAGAAAAAGACAGGAAAAAATATGTCCCTTAAAACAGATTTCTCTAAGTAAGTAATTAATTCTTGGGGTCCAACTGCAAGAGTGTAAGCGACTTACTAAGGTGTAAGCCTGCCCAGATTCCAAAAGACTTGCCGTTAGTGTAAGTGACTTATTCCAGTGTAAGCCTGCTTTATATACAGGCCTTACACTGGAGTAATCTATTTACACTGAGAACAAGTCATCTGGAATCTGACACTCCTTAAAAGAGAGACTATAAGCCCAGAATGCTGGTCCTTGCAATACTTCAGTATGGTAAAGCAATAATGTACAGCTTCTGCAGTACTAGCATACTGCACCAGTTCAGATATAAGGTTGTGAGACAAATGCATCCAATACCTTGAGAAAAAACACAATCTCATAACATGCACCCTGGGTTATACAGGAATTGTAACATGGTGAATTCTCATGTCCTTTACAAGTGATTATGTTGACTTTCATATATGAATGTTCTCTGGTTATGAGCAGCCAGAGTCCTCTCCTCCAATACATCATGAGGGGAAGAAATGTTTATTGATGGTGCAATAAAACAGTGTCAGGTCATACAGCTATCTGGCACAGGTCAGCAGAGTTTACAGGCTAACTATGTGAGGTGGCAGAACACCTGCAGCAAATGCAGAACCTCTTCCACATAGAGTAAATCTTGAGAAGTGGCTTCAAGTCATTTCCAACACTCCAACATAGAGGTCCAGCAGCATCAGGGGATTTAAATTGGATCCACACAATAAGGTGGAGTAAGCTGGTGTCCCACCTACTGGAGACTTTATTTGTCTAGATCAGGAATGTTTTCTGCACTGTCAGAGACCTGGCACCTTAAAAACACACACTTCTCAAGTGGCAACAAGGATAAGCTTTGATATTACTTCTCTGATCTTTGTGATTAGGTGTAATAAGCTGGAATACTGGAAGGTAAGTCACAATCTCCATTTTCTTGAAAGGAACAACACATGCATTCTCAACTCCTTCTTGACCTGGTAAACTGAATGGAATAGGTGAGGATCTCATTCGTCTGACTGATGTTGACTTTAGTCTTTGGGGTGACCTACTCCCTGAAGCGTCTGAGAAATGAAGACTTATGAATCCTCACATCCAAGGCGGAAACAGTTACAGCAGTGGGTTGGGGCATTAACATGTTCTCCTCTAACAGGGTGCGAAAGGGTGAAACAGTAATATGTTTGTATGGACCTACTTCATTTGCCCTAACTTCTGATTGACCGACACCCATTTGCCCGAGACCAAATGACCGAAATTTCATTTGACCGACACTTCATTTGACCAACAAGTATTATTGGCAAGAAAATGGGATATGCCCCCTTCCCCACTGTAGTGCGACCTTGGAGTTAGAATATATAGTTGGGGGGGTGGGGGGCACAGCCCTCCACTTAATTTCATATTATATTGTTTAGTTTTGCTTTAATATTGCTTAGTAAAACAAAAGTAAGTGGGGGGGCTTCACCCCCCCTAACTATATATTCTAACTCCAGGGTCGCACTACAGTGGAGAAGGGGGCATATCCCATTTTCTTGCCAATAATACTTGCTGGTCAAATGATCTCGGGCAAATGGGTGTCGGTCAATCGGAATTAGGGCAAATGAAGTAGACCTGTTTGTATGATGCCCAAACGAGAGACCTGTAGCATCACTCTGCATAGAGGGCAAGAGTTTGTGCTTTTATGGAGTAGGACAGCCTGGAGTAGGAAGTAGTCTGACCAGAACTCCTTCTTCATAACATTCAGAGAAAAAAGTTCTGCCTGCAAGACCAGTTTATTTAAAGCAGCCCTCTCACATGGAGGTCAGCTCCACAGCCCAAGAGCTAACCATTCATTCAAAACATGTGGCTGTTTTGACAGAACGAAGGGAAGAGTTACTTTGGGATTGGTAAGGATTGTTGAATGACAAGGGCCTGACAAGTAGAAGTGCTTCTGCCAGTAGTGACATCCACAGTGCTCTACAAAACCCAAATCTTAAGGCACATGAATGACACTGTGAAGATCGCAGTCACCAATAAGCTCCAGTGCTGGTCTGGAGCATCCAACACATCCTTACTCAGATTGCTAAAGTCATGACTTCCTAGGCCCTCTAGATATGAGAATCAACCAACAGTAAGAATGTCCAGCTCTGCAACATGAAAACACTCTTCTAAAATGGACTGATTGTGGGCTTCTCTCAGTTTACCAAGGAAACACCCAAGTTAGGTATGCTATCAAGGCTCCTTCAAAGGCAGTTATTTTTAATTGATGACTATACTTAGGGTGGTCTGTTGAAACTTACTGTTAAAGATGTAACACTACCTTATTCTTAAAGGTGTATAGCCTAAACCATGCTGTATGCATCTGATCCTGGTGCCCAAATCACAGCAACAGCACTCTCAGGGATTGTGCAAAACACCATCCTCACTCATCACTGTGCTATGTACACTCATCTGTCACTATCTTTTAATATGAGAGAAGTTTCTCTCTCTTGTAACTTCACTTGGCTGGGTTGAAATGTTGGCATGGCAGCAGTACTTTACCTCATGTTGTTCACCAGACAGAAGAGACAATGATCTAGTAGCCACATAAACACTGTGATGGCTTACACTTTCTGCTTATCAAATGTAGAATATTTTCCACAATGATAAGTTTAAAACTGTGCAAGCGGTAGAAAAGGACTAGTGGGTGCAGCGCTATGTATACCCTCCTATTATGCCATGTGGCAAAATGGCACCTGCCACCTACAAGTGTACATACTCCAGAAACAGGTGTTTAACTGACAAATAGATAACCTGAAGAGAGCAGCAGAGAATAACCTGGCTGAAAACTGACGGAGGGAAACTTCCAGTAACAGTCCTCTCATTTATATGAAGCATAACACTATTGTGGATAACTGATTAATGAAAACTACTACAGACACAGACTCACACACAGACATAGACACACACACAGACACACACAGACACACACAGACACACACACACACACACACACACACACACACACACACACACACACACACACACACACACACCTTGCTATCTGGTTGTCTTGCCTCTTGTAAGTCTGTATCAAGTACATATGAAGTACAAGGACAACCAGGTAGCTAGGCGTGTGTGTGTGTGTGTGTTTTACAGTTGTTTTGGCTAGGCAGCTGCACTGAAGTTGTACTCAGTATGATTAACTCAGATGCCTTTGTTTGCCAGTATCCCTCAATGATCAAGCCTCCCTGCCCTTGGACTGCTCAAATGATTCATTTGTTCCTCTTCATCTGAAGGCCCATCCTACACATATTTATAACTATGCTGTCAGCATGCAGGCAATTGTTGAAGAACCAGGACCAGTAACCTTCATCCTAAGGTCTGTTGTTTTTTTGTTTGTTTGTTTTGCTAGCCCTAAGCCCCCTTACCTGTGAGTTACCATTAGGTTTGGCCTGAGAACATGCCCCACCACCTAGCCCATGAGGTGGCTGTACCTTTCTTCAGTGCTCTCACCTCCCAGCCATTCTTCTCTCTCTGAGCTAAGGCCCCCACCAGAACTCTACTAGTGAGACACCACCATGCTCCATCACCTCCAGGAGAGGCACTCCTTGCCTGTGATGTCAAACTCCAGAGCTGCTAACAGAACTCGGTTCATTGAGACAGTAGTCAGGACTTTACCTCTCTATGTCACTGGTAAGGCACTAACACATATAACTTGTAATTGAATGTAATGGTGTATTTAGTGATTTATACTGTTTTTGTTTACTTTTTTTAAAATAAGAGGTGGGTCACTACTTTTTGTAGTACATCAAAATTTACCTCATGGTATAAAGTAACACGTTTTTTTGGAAATGTAATTTTCAGACTCCATTGTACAATAAAGGATAACTTTGAAAGAATTGCATCAAATATGTTTTACACATACGAAAATGAATTTCAGATATACTCTTTGTTTTCTTTATTAACAGCACTTTAATAACAACAGATCTGTACATGAAATTCCAAATGCAGCAAGAAGAAAACTATTATATGGATGGAGACCTTATTACATGGATGGAGACCTAACTGTATTGGCTTTTGTGTCTAGGGTCTACTCAAGATATAAAGACCATTGAACAGACTTCAACATACTGAAACCATGTGACTGAAACTCACTAAAATGATAAAAAATAAGTCCCTTGATCATGTAACTAGGTGTACCCCCTCAACAATCCTTTTAACTTTATATAACAATTCCAGTGTCATAGTACCTTGGATCAGATTACTTAATACTAAATAAGTAAAGCAAACCATGTCAAATGGTGCTTACTGTCTTTTTCTCTCCCTCTCGCTTAACTAAAGATGAAATTCAGCAAAATGCATTTTCAGCCTCTTGGATTTGGTAAAAATTTAATTCAGCAAATTTGTTTTCAGATAGTTAAACTGATTTTATTGTACTGGCAAGGAATTCTGATTTGTTAAGCATGTGTTTAACAAGAAGGTAGCAGTTAACATTAAGTGACCTTTCTTGACAGTGAACTTATGCAATGAAACTTTGGTTACATGTCCTCATAAACAAGGATTAATGTCAATAGGCATTAACCCTCAATAATGTATGATACTACTACAGACCACAAAAAAAAATGATATGGGACATGCTTTAATTCTGAATCTCGCCTTTGTGAGGACTGAATCAAGCATACTAGCAGTTGTACAGTCATTTGTAACTTGGAATGTAAAGACAGTAGAAAAGAACTGGCAGGTGCAGGACTAGGTATAATTTGAAAATATACAGACAAAATGTATCAGGTGTCCCATAGAGATAACCAAAGGAAAATGAGCTGAAGAACAATGTACCAAAACCCTCTTCAGTAAATCAGTCACTGAAAGCTGAGGTCACAGCCAACTGAGGCAAGCTGCATATTCTGTAACTGGTACTTTTGGTGACCAAAGGATTCAGCGAAGGTGACTTGGTGGATCACTCCTTGGTCATGTTCACATTGGTTATTCAATATTCTCCCCAGTAGCAAGTTACTGAATTTGGTAGAGATCAGCCTTCACCAAATTTTATATTAAAAATACTTGAGTTTTGGTAGTGGTGGCAATGAGTACTACCATAGTAGCTAACTCAACTATATAGTGAAACAAGAAACTGTCAATTCAGTAGTGCTATTCCAGGGTGACCCTTCTCCATGAAAGGCTTCCACTGGAAGAAACCCCTAGGCCTAAGGACAGGTATGACTTGCTATGTACTAGAAGTAGAACCGAGTCAAGCTGGGTGTGACTACATTGTGCCTAACCCAAGATATTTGGCATAAATGATGTCCTAACTCCTTTCTAACATGCTGGGACATGGTCTTGGGGTAGGCTTGTTGCATATGGACATTGCAGGGAGTGCAGACTTGCCACCACAGTGACGTAATTTCCCAATACCCTATCCCATTCAATTAGTTGTTAATGCCTTTTATTATCATTTGCAGTCCCCACCAATAACAGTGACATCAAGTGTGTCATACACCCTCCCATATATTCCCCCAAGACAAGGTACAAGTCTCTTCACCAACCCCCCAACCATAATCTGGTTCACACTCAGGACTTCATTCCTTTTTGTTTCAAACTCTGTCTTAAGGAAAACTGATGACAGCAGCTGTTGATATGCTACTTTCAGCAATAGATCATCTAGTAATTTATTTCTAAACAGCTAAAGAGGAACCTGAATAAATTACAGATAATTTTAATCATGCACTGTTTAATGTAGTCATATTTTGGCAGTGTGACAAATATGGAAATAAAGAGATCCAGAGTAAAATAATTTGGGTAGAGGGCAATTCTGTGTTATCTTTTCCTTATTTATACATTTAATTTCCTATTCAAGTAATAACTGAGATCTCAGGCACTGAAAATGAAACATCTTTGCATACTGATCGATTACAATAACTAATCTGTATCTCATCATGCATTTTTACTAATTGATTACTTTTAGATAAAACTCCATGGGCTTCTTTCATAAAATGTGCATTACACCAAAACATATTGAGAGCGCTGCTGTTTACTTCATTAGTTAACTGCAGAAGGTAGGTGGTAAGCTTTACTGTCTGACCTTCACCTTTTACATTGTGTTACTATTTAAAAATAATTGTAGAAGGAGTTCATTTTCAGGCGAATGGAACACTACTGCATTTTTTTAACTTAATGTGAAACAACAGATTGACACAAGCTCTGTCAGTGAACAACCTGTGATTTTCATACTGAAATGTGTGACACCATGTTACCTTTATACAACATTACAGCTCAACGTTCTGATAAAAATGAAGTCAGAAGCACAAGTCTGGGTTTTTCACATTAATAAAAAGACATGGATAAAAATAGTTACATTACCAAGGCTTTTAGGTAAAAGTTTCTAACTATAACAACAAGAGTGTTACTTAAGAGTTGAGTCAGCAGCCAGGCAAGTGCCTTTCTTCTGCATTTAACATTGCTTTTGCTGTACCTTTAACTAATAACATCTTAATTACATTTGTTTATCTGAGAAATCCTTCCCCTCCTATAGGGAAAGGGAGGTGGAAATCAATGCTTCCCGAGTCTGCACAATATGGAACATGCTGAAAGAACACAGCAAAGTAACTTAGGAAAAATGAGGGAACCTAGACCAACCAGTGCAAAGGCGACATGAAAGCCATGGCAGAAGCTTTGCCCACACTGCAGACCATTAGAGATGCAAGGTTTACATACTTGTAGAAAAGCAAAGCTGATTCAATATTAGAGGCATAGTTCTTCACTGAGTAATAGGCCGTATCATTATTGTGACAAAAACCAAAAGTTTGCTCCACATATTGGTACATTTGCTTTTGTTCTTTACAGCTGCTAGAAAGAAATGGTTTTCGAGAAAATTATTTTTGGGGAGGGCGTATAAATAAAACTTTAGTGTTTTGGCTTTAGCAACCAAGATTCTGTTAAGTATGATTTGATAAAGTATATCAGCTACGGAAAAAAATACTAAAAGTACAACTTCTGTGGACACTCTACCCACTTAAAGGAGAAAATTATGCAAACAGAACCTAACTCTTAAGACTCCAGACTTAAAAATGTTTCTTTGTTTCGTATACCCTTTGTTAATCCCTTGCCAGACTACTGGCTAGTGTTCTTTAGAAGCCATCTGCAATTCTGCATTTTAATACTGGAATACAATGTTTGTATATCTGGCTAAGATACATTACATTCCTATGTTTCCAGTCTGATTTTCTTGGCTGGTTTGTAGGATTTAGCCTACAGAGGTAGATTAATGAAAGCCTTATAATATGATGTTCTTTATTGTGCCCTAACTGGAGGAGATTAAACGTTAATACTTGAAAGTCAGCCGTGCTTGCCTCCTAGCACCTCATTTTAGGCTTTACAAAAGATACTTTTGTTCATACAGCCTGACAATGTTTATCTGCATCCTGTCTTAAAGCATGAGGTTTTGAACCAGTAAGAACTTTTTCATTAGGAAATCATTCTTAATTGGTTATCCTGTTGCATGGGGTTAAGAACTCTGAGGAGAACAATCACTATGCAATTATGGATTACTTGTGTAGCATACTTTTGCAGGCCTTTAAACCTTTCATTTTCTAGGCCTTTAAGCCCCCAAACAAGATATATCCTCCTGTGGAAATGATTACATGTTGGGACATTTCAGATATTTTTTCTCAGCACAGTAGTGTGCAAAAACAAACCATTAGCAAGACTTTAAAACAGACTGTGTTTAACAGATCATTAAATTGATTCTCCTATTACAATGTAACAAAAAGCTATCAGTCAACTAGCATAACATAGTTATCTGATGTGTTCAAATACAGATGCTGTGCAAGCTAGAGACTCTTTTATTCCCACTGCTTCAGAAAGCAATGAATAACATTTAAAAGAAGCATTAAACTATGGCAAATGTTTGCTTGCTGAATGTAGATGGGTGGGAAGAATCACCTATCAAATTAAAAAATATATATCTGATTGAGGTTTGCAAAATGACAAGTGATGTTTGCAAGTTTGGTGTTAAAGTGCTGAAAACTGCCAAACTAAGAAAGCCTGTATTTTGGAATGACTTATCACAAATATAAATGAGTTGTAATTGTGTTTTAAACCAAATTATTAATGTATGCTTCCAAAAATTTATCTCGCCAACAAAAGCTATAACATTTTTCTGCTCTCATCTGAATTTCAATCGTCTAATGGACATTTTTTCTTCTTACTGAAAAAAATATGGCCTGGATATAAAAAGTAGCATGTCTGTATCACTCATTTTCATAAATGCTTTGAAAAAAGTCTATGTTTTTAATATTTATAACCATCAACATTTTAATACTACATTCACTACAATAAAATATGCTCATAAAGTAGGTATATATCACTATTTTAAAATACACTTACTCAAAACGCTTTTTAAACCCCTTAATTGAGTACATGAGTGGAAATCCTTTATTTTTGGCTCACAATGTGATTCTGTAAACAGAAATACCTCCTAGGCAGAAATGCACACTGTCACAGTTACAGCTGATGAGGTAATGTTCCACACCTGGGAAAACCAAACATCTGGGCGAAAATGTCTGTAAATAGTCAAGTCAGTACAGAGATGACCCCCATGCCCACAAAAAAATGGAAAGGTACTGTGATGCTCTGTTATATTCATGGTTTTCTTACGGAGAATAAGGAGTCAGTTTGCTTTCTTTAAGAAGAATGGAAATTAATCTATAGGACTATCGGGAGAAGGCATGTAATGGTATGTGCTATGTACTAAGCACACTCACATGTAATGTGTGTACAGGCACCTAGATGGGGCTCATTTTTCAAGCATTAGTAAGCATTCTACAACTAGAAGCTGCGGTGGTGCAGCGGTAGCATTGTTGTCTCACAGCAAGAGATTCTCCCATTCGATTCTCGTCCGGAGCACCTTCTGTGTGGAGTCTGCATGTCCTCCCCGTGGTCGAGTGGCGTTCGAAAAACATGCATGAATGGGCATGCCTTCATTGAAGGTTGGGTGTCAGGCTGACACCTCGGCACCATAAAAAATCGACTGCCAATCATTAGCAGACCGAAGTTCCGCTGTGGCGACCCCTAACCGGGAAAAGCCGAAAGAAAAACAAAGTGATTCTACAACTATGCCCCTTGTCTGGCCTGCCTTTATTCAGTGCATGTCATGCAGATACAATTAGGTTTGATCACAGTATACTCGTAATGAGCACAATTCACCAAATGAAGGCACTTTTCCATTTAATGGCAAAATCTTTAACTTGAAGGAAATAAAAAAAGCATAATAACTTACCAAATGTGGGCACTAACTACACTGGCAAACACTGAAGCCATGGTGTCAGTACTTTTATGATGACAGTCAGTCTGTATAGTAATGTTTTAGTCAGTGAATGAAATAATGACTCTGGGAAAACAAATTACATTATCCAAATCATACAAATTATTACTAAGACTAGGTGAGAGTTTGCAAGGTATAGCCTTGATGATGAGAGATACACTGGGGTTACTAAAAATACATTCTTGAACCAAAGATCTAAAGGACTACTTTTTTTTAAAAAAAATGTGCTATGCAAAATAGCTTTTATGATAAATTGTAAATGTGAATGAATTCCGGAAGAGATGCAAATTTACTTTTCTATATCAAGTATATGACAAACATATCAAAACAAAATGCATATTTTTTTCTTTCTTTTTATATAAAATATATATATATATATATATAAATTACAAACAAGTATTATGGGAGTCCGATAAAGATGTTTATCAGGTACAGCGATTAAACATTATTGGCACTCTGTGTACATCGAGTGTTTATCACCACCCTCTCTGCACCATAAACCAATCTTCAACATACTATGTAACCAGACATTGTAAGTCAGCCCCTCACATCAGCATGCAAAAAGGATATTTCATGAGCTGCACACAAAAAAATGACACACTGAAAGCCCACAAAACAGCAACATCAATATAACTTAAGTACTAGAAATGAAACTAACAAAATTAGAATGAAATCAGTAGAAAGTAATAAAACATAACATGAAATTACACAACAGCCAATCAGAAAACAGTTTTACCAGCAAATAGATGAGAATATAAAAATTTGCACTAAATCAGATCAAAGTTCCCCAAAAGATCTATTCCTAAATGCAACATATCTGAACACAATTCTCATAGCATAACTGAAATAATAAAGACTAAAACTTACTTCAGAAGTAAAAAAAATAAAACTACCCAGGAAACAAAAACATACATAAAAGCTATATAACTCATGTAAAATCCCATGCAATAAACAGCTTACACAAAGACTGTATTCCACTGAAGGAATAAGCAGTCTGAGTGATTCATGAAATATCTTGCACAGATTATGGGACACTTTTTGTGATCAGAGCCATAGGTGACTCATCTAGCATCTGGAGCCATTCCCTAACATGTCACCCCTCAACTCTATAAGGAAAAAAGGATCCCTCCCCCGATCTACACTATTTTCCCCATTCTACACTCCTCATCTCCACAACTGTAAGATGAGAAACAAAGTCTATTGCCCAGTATGGCTGGTGCTTCTCACCTCAGGAGAAGGGCTTGGTCCATTTCAATGCCCCTCAACTCTAGCTTGAGGAAAAATAAAAAAAAAACTGTCATTCTACTATGAATTTGTTGCATAAGGTCTGCTATATGATATGTTTAACAAGCAGCTTGCTACAATGCAGACCATACACACTTCAGTCCTAATCTAGTCATTTCAGTACTCTATATGTACTGATCATGCCCCCTAACACCTTGTGCCCAGGGCAGCTGCCCCCTTTGCCCCACCATAGCTACACTTATGGTCCTGGCTTCTCCACCAGTAAAGAGACTTATTCTCTAACTATATCTAATTGCAAGATACTTGCAGCATGCATTCATATCATTCCCTTTCTGTTTGTCTATCTCTCTGTATGTCTGTCTATCTATCCTTTGTAATGGCAGATCCCAGATAAGAATACTGATGAAAAAACATGCATTTGGCAGGATTTTGTACATATTGTTGTTAGTCTAATCTCTTCAGAAATGATAAAATTCTCTGAAAAACAGCAGTTCTGCCAACACAAAACCAGTTGGAAAAACGTAAACAGGTATTCAACGAGGTCCACAAAACAAGCTAAAATTTTATTGAACAAGTACGTTGTATATCCAAAAGTTAAGCGCTTTCACTTGCAAGACAGCACGCTTCATCAGAACAAAGAACAATGAACCTCCCAACATTTAAATAAACTTTTTGGCGCCAACATACTGATAAAGCTATTTCTTTAAAGGCATATGACACCAACAAATAAGCGCAATTGTACACAAACACATAACGTATCATTCAATTCTCCATGAACTTATGAATAGCCATAATATATGTATATGAAACAATTGTATAAAAACACATTAAAATCTTGAAAGTATAAGAATTATACAAATAAAATAAACAGATAATGCTTAGATAGTTTATAAATAATTGGAACACAATTCTCACATCTACTACTCATACTGTCCTATAATGTCCTTTACATATAAACACAATCTAAAAAAATCTATCAAACTAACAAGATATGGTGGTTTTATACCATTTCCAATATGTACAACTATCCTAGTATTACTGATGAAAGTAAAACATTCCATCATATAACATATAGCGTATAGTAATACTACACATAGTATATTATCATTCACAGAACTATTTTCTAAGATACCAATATACAATATTGTGAATTCAGTCCATAGCTAGCAGGGATTTGGACGAGATGACATCACTGAGACCTGGTGGAGTTGAAGAGTCCAATAATACCTGCCACCAATACTTCTTATATGATAGTAAGCCCTTAAAATCCCCCCCCCAATATCAGTTTGAACACTATCAATTATTGCAAACTTGAAATGATGCCTATCTCCACATTTTTTATATGTCTGTATAGTGCATTTTTTTCATCTTTTGTCCTGATACTATAAAGGTGTGCATAGATTTGCTTATTAAATTTCCTTTCAGTTTTACCTATATAATATCCTGGACATACCATGCACTTAGCCAAATATACAATCATTTTAGTACAACAATTTCCCTGTTTAAATTTAATTCTTGTACTATTTATATTCTCCAACACCAAGCTTTTTTCCTGGAAGATAAAATTACATTGTTTACAATTTCCACATTTTTTTGTATGAGTATTGTGGGACAGAGAATTCCAATTACTTCTCTCTAAATACCTCTTAATATTGTTACCCATCTTAAACACAAACCTGGGTCCTGACCCCAACATTCTAACTAATTCCTCATCAATTGAAATAATATTCCAGTTTGCTATCAAAATGTTCTTAACTTTTCCAACATATGGTCCATATTCCAGCACACATCTTTTACCATAGGATGGACTATCCACTAAAATATGCGCTGTTGATCCATCAGTCATCTTGGATTCAAATTGGATGCCCAACAGGGCTTTATATTTACATCCCCATCGTTTGATAGCTGACTGACTAACTCTAGTCATCATCTTTGCATCGTACCCCCTATCTTTAAACAATGTCGTAATATATGCTACTTCCTCTATCATGTCTTCATACACAGAAGTCATTCTGATGGCACATATTATCTGCCTTTATAGATGTTAGTAAATCTATTCCTGGGATGGTTACTAGAAAATTCAAGATAACTAGTGGAAAAAGTATTTTTCCTATGAATTCCTGATTTAAACCCCATTCCCATTTTGGAAACATATGTATCCAAATAAGGTACACCTTGATCACTACTAGAGGAGGTGAATTTTAAGTAACTACTACTCTGATTAAGATATTCTAAAAATTGATCCAATGTATTTTTACTTCCTTCCCATAAGACGTATATATCGTCTAAATTTTGGGAATAATATATTATATGTTGCATATAATGACTATTGAACACCTTAGTCTCCTCCCAATCCAGCATAACCAGATTGGCGTATATGGGGGCACACGCTGCTCCCATAGCAACACCTCTGGTTTGCCTGAACAGATCACCTTCGAATTGGATGTAATTGTGTTCTAGGACAATTGACATCATATCCAATAATAGGCATGTTTTATCCCATTCGAGGTCTGCCTATTTGTGTATGCTGTTAGCAAATGCCTCTAAACCTTCCATCTTGGGAATGCAAGAAAACAGATCTTTAACATCTATGGTAACAAATATCAACTCATTCCTCTGAATAAAAATGGGATATTTCTTCAAAAATTCCCAAGAGTCTTTCACCATATGTGGAATTGTGTTATAGATATGTTTCAAATATGTATCAATAACAGACCCCATAGGGAAGGTTTTAGACTGACTACCTGAGATGATAGGTCTGAATGGGGGGGTCAACTATATCTTTATGGACTTTCGAAATCCCTACTATAGATGCTAACTTGGGATGTTCCACTTTAATGTAATTGTACGTATCTATTGTTATTCTATTGTCAATCAAAAATTCTTCCAGATGTAAATCGATTCTTTTGTAAGCAATATTTATCTCATTCAAAGACACTATCTCATAGTTTCCAGACATGTGTAATATGTCATAAAGTCTGGTGGAGTAGACTGTACAGTCAAATATGACAATACCACCTCCTTTGTCGGGTTTCATTACCCTGATGTTCCTGTCATTTCTTAAGTCCTGAAGAACCCTATGTTCTTCTAAGGATAAATTATAGTTAATCGTTTTACCACAAATATGGTTTTGTAATCTATGAACCTGTTGTGTTACTGACTTATCATAGATGGATATAACAGGGTGCAGAGGGGGCTCATATGTACTCTTCTTTTTTAACCCTTCACAAAAACTGTCTTGTTTAGTATTGCTTACATCCTTAATGGAGTCCGTAAACATAAAACTTAAATTAAGTTTCTTTATGTATCTTTTGATCTCACTAATACAGTCAACAAGTCTGAATTTTACAGTAGGGATGAATTTCATCCCTTTGGAAAGTAAATCAAAATGGACAGTTTTTACTGGATACTCAGTATAATTCTAAATGTTAAAGTTATTGTAACTATATACTACACCTTCTTGAGTGATCTTCTCACTAGTATGGTTAAACGTATAATTATTCCTCATCAGTATCTCATTTCCCCCTTTTTTAATTGAACTCACTTGCACATGGCTTGCTAATGATGTCCCTGATACTCCTGATGTGTTTGTCTTCTCCAATTCCCTCCCCATTTCCAATCTTTCCATCTTCCCCTGTTGTCTGTTTGAAAAAAAATTGTGCGAATAATTGTCCCTCTGATGTTCGAATAGGGAATTACCATTGTCAAATTCCTCATTAGATACATTTTTGAAATATTTGTTGTCCACTTTAAATTTATCCCATAAATATGCCCTTCCCTTACTATATTGGTCCATATCTCTGCAAAATTTCTTATTTTTACGAGTGTGTGTTTGTTTTATAACATTATCCGCTATATTAAACTGTTTAACATAAAGTTTTTCCCATTGCGGGAACAGTAAATCATTCCTTATACTCTCATTCAACTCTTCCACTTCTTGCATAAGTTTCACTAATTTTTCATCATTAAATTTAATTAACATTTGCATATACTTAAACCCACATTGGTCAAAAAACAAATTAAACTGTTGTACAACATTGTCATTTAGTTCTATTCTTTAAATTTATTGGTGCTTTTTACAAAGAAACATCTGGTGTAGCTATGGGGGCAAGGGTGGCACCATCCTTTGCAAATCTGGTTATGGCGAATTGGGAATGTAAATTTTTACAACATCCAAGTTTTGACAAGGTACAAATTTACTACAGATACATAGATGATTTGTTTTTCCTTTGGAAAGGAAGGTATGAGACATTTGTGGACTTGGTCAAAGATCTCAGTGGTACAACAGATTTTTTGGAGTTCAAGATTAGTGGATTTGGGAATTTTATAGATTATTTGGACTTACATATAAACACTGATAAAGAGAAAAAAGGTTTTGTGAGTAGAATCTATAGAAAACCAGTGTTCGCTAATCAATATCTGCACAAAGACAGTTTACATCCGCAGCATATGAAGAGGGGAGTCATCAAAGGACAGATCATTAGATTGAGTAGATTAACATCAGATGATGACACATATAAGGAAGAAGTTCAGTTCCTAAGAGGACTTTTTGTTTCCAGAGGTTATGATTTAGATTGGATAAAAAGATGGAAAAAGAAGTTTTGTTATTAAGAAGTGGGGTGGCATCACCTATTTTACATTATACAGATATTTTAGTGGGTCCAGTGAAACAAGTCATATCAGGGGTCACTAAAAATGCAACACAAAACAAAACACAACACAACTGATATGGGGGGGGGGGGGAATTTAAGGGCTTACTATCATATAAGGAACATTGGTCTCTTCAACTCCACCAGGTCTCAATGATGTCATCTCGACCAAACCCCTGCTAGCTATGGACTGAATTCACAATATTGTATATTGGTATCTTAGAAAATAGTTCTGTGAATGATAATATACTATGTGTAGTATTACTATATGTTATATGATGGAATTTTTTACTTTCATCAGTAATACTAGGATAGTTGTACATATTGGAAATGGTATAAAACCAGCATATCTTGTTAGTCTGATAGATTTTTTTAGATTGTGTTTATATGTAAAGGACATTATAGGACAGTATGAGTAGTAGATGTGCGAATTGTGTTCCGATTATTTATAAACTATCTAAGCATTATCTGTTTATTTTATCTGTATAATTCTTATACTTTCAAGATTTTAATGTGTATTTTTATACAGTTGTTTCATATACATATATTATGGCTATTCATAAGTTCATGGAGAATTGAATGATACGTTATGTGTTTGTGTACAAATGCGCTTATTTGTTGGTGTCATATGCCTTTAAAGAAATAGCTTTATCAGTATGTTGGCGCCAAAAAGTTTATTTAAATGTTGGGAGGTTCATTGTTCTTTGTTCTGATGAAGCTTGCTGTCTTGCAAGTGAAAGCGCTTAACTTTTGGATATACAACGTACTTGTTCAATATAATTTTAGCTTGTTTTGTGGACCTCGTTGAATACCTGTTTACGTTTTTCTGACTGGTTTTGTGTTGGTAGAACTGCTGTTTTTCAGAGAGGTTCTCATTTCAAGACACTGAGGACTTTAACGTTCTGTTTCAGGTTTTGGTTCAGTAGTGTACCGGAACATTATTTTGGTTTTATTCTTCAGAAATTATCAGAAACTTAGATTTAGTTATAGTACATTAACACAAAGTTACCTATATCCTTTGTGTGTCATCAACATCTATAAAGGATCCCCTAAGCATTCTACTCATCTTTTAAAAACTAAAGTACAAGTTCACACACTGCAAATGTATAACACAGACAAATACACCCCCAAAATACCCTAGCTCACATAAAACAGCCCCAAACCCATTTTTACATTTAGAGATTAAAGTAAAAAATGTAAAGAAAAATGAAATCATATTGTAATGTAAATGTAACCACACACACACCCTGCACACAAAATACACAAACTAACAATCCTCCAAAACAACACTGACTGTTAAATACACTCCATATAAATTACATTATTTTTTAAATGAAAACATAAGTTAAAAATAAAACACAAAATGAAACACTGATTACAACAAGCAAATTAGAAAACTGCATTACAGAGAAAATGGACTTTATTCACTCTCTCTTCTTCTGGCTTTTTCAGGTTAGGGGTCGCCACAGCGGAACTCCAGTCCACTAATGATTGGCAGTAGATTTTTTTTTATGGGTGCCGAGGTGCCAGTTCGATGCCCAACCTTTAATGAAGGCACGCCCATTCTACGCATGTCTTTTGAACAGCACTCGACCGCGGGGAGGACATGCAGACTCCACACAGAAGGTGCTCCAGCTGAGAATCAAACAGGAGAACCTCTTGCTGTGAGGCAACAACGCTACTGCTGCACCACCGCGGCTTTACAATAACTAAATATTAACTAAAACCATACCTAAATTACAGAACTAACAAATTCTAACACATCCCTCACTAAACTACTAAAATACATCAGGAAATGAGCCAACACTTAATTACTTTGGAGTTACACTGCTAGACTGCACTACCACACAGGAAACACTCCATTTATAACACCCAGCACAAACTATCTAAAGCCTTATTCAGCATGACAATAAACAAGTGTGCCCCACTGCATATCTGTCACTTGCTATGACTCATGCTATGATTTTGGCCTTCAGATTTAGCCTTGCAACTCCTAGTCAGACATGGTTATGGGGACATACCTTATGAAATAAGCAAACTATGCCTATAGAAAGATCCCTTACCTCTTACTATACATGGTTTAGTATAGGAAGAACTTCTACTGTGAAGAATAAGAAAGTACCTCTCCTTCTGACTCACTGCTATCATTTTTAAGGGTCAGTCTGTCATTTTGAATTTTCAGAGGTTGAATGATCCCTTGATGTCAAAGTGAAACACTACCATAAAAAAACACAGACGCAATGCATAAATGGAAAATAGGGTTGGGGTCTGGTTTGTGTGGTACATAAAAATAAAATCCAAAACGCCTTTACATCCACCACGAAACACAAAAAGAGAAAGAAACCAGTCCTGTTCTAATAAAAAATGACCACAATCGGACAGTAACTTAGCTCTTTCATCCACTTTTTATTTGTGAACTTCTTCAGAAATAAGATTGCCTTACCCAAGCTTCCTTTTATAATACTAATTATCAGTTAAATGCAGGAAATGACATAGTAAGCATTCAACTTGAAATAAAAAATAAAAAATACATTTAAATGCAAACAACTAATGAATAATAAATGTATCTATTTACCATTGTAAAAATACCATACATGTAAATAAAATTAAAAATAAAAATGTGTATGTATAAATACATTTCTATTAAATGTTTGATAAATGTTGTCATTTGTATTTTAAAAAACATTTTAAATTTATAGTTTTGTTTAAATCAGGTGCACTGTCTGCACCTAGGTATAGCTGCCAAAAAGCTTCCTTGCACTCTAATGTGTTATTTAAATCTCCATTAAAGGGCAATTTTTCCAATCTTTCTAACACAAAAAATAAAACTTTTTGAAACCGGTACATGATAGTGCATGTCTGGCTAAAGAATTAGTTTTATCTTTCTTTTTTATCGCTAGATTGTGTTCATAAATTCTGTGTTTTAAATTTCTTATCATTTTTCCAATGTAGTAACTTTCACAAGACACACATGTAGCAATATATACTACATGTTCACTGTTACAAATATAATAATCTTTAGCCCAAAAAGTAGTGTTAGAATGACTGAGTCACAAATGAAGAACTGGTTATAAACCTACACTGTTTGCAATTCTGACATGCAAAAGTGCCCTTCTTGTTGCATCTCAACCTAGTTACACTAGTGGATGTGTTATTTCCAGATTCTAACATAATTTTGATGTTAATTATTTTCTTGTATGTGAATCTGGGTACCAATCCCAATGTAGCCAGTAGTTCTTTGTTTCCTAAAATAACCTTCCAGTTGTTTTCTATAATATTCTTGATGTGCCACATTTCGTTCACTATTGGAAGTGGAAATGTACTCATGTAACTCTTTGTTGTGTTTTGTGTTGCATTTTTAGTGTCCCCTGATATGACTTGTTTCACTGGACCCACTAAAATATCTGTAGAATGTAAAATAGGTGATGCCACCCCACTTCTTAATAACAAAACTTATTTTTCTAGCTTTTTTATCCAATCTAACTCATAACCTCTGGAAACAAAAAGTCCTCTTAGGAACTGAACTTCTTCCTTATATGTGCCATCATCTGATGTTAATCTACTCAATCTAATAATCTGTCCTTTGATGACTCCCCTCTTCATATGCTGTGGATGTAAACTGTCTTTGTGCAGACATTGATTAGCGAACACTGGTTTTCTATAGATTCTACTCACAAAACTTTTTTTCTCTTTATCAATGTTTATATGCAAGTCCAAATAATCTATAAAATTCCCAAATCCACTAATCTTGAACTCCAAAAAATCTGCTGTACCACTGAGATCTTTTACCAAGTCCACAAATTCCTCATACCTTCCTTTCCAAATGAAAAACAAATCATCTATGTATCTGTAGTAAATTTGTACCTTGTCAAAACTTGGATGTTGTAAAAATTTACATTCCCAATTCGCCATAACCAGATTTGCAAAGGATGGTGCCATCCTTGCCCTCATAGCTACACCAGATGTTTGTTTGTAAAAAGCACCATTAAATTTAAAGAAATTGTTGTTTAACACCAGATCCATCATGTTACAAACAGTATTGATTTTTTCTCCTGTAAAATTAGTATAATTGGTTAGATATTCTCTAAGGTATTCAATACCCACTTCTTGTTCAATTGATGTATACAGGGACCTGACATCTAAAGTTCCAAAGTAAATTTCTTCATTTCCTATTTTGTAATCTCTCAAAATTTCTAATAGATGCCAGGAATTCCTAAGATAATATCTTGATTTCTGAACAACTGGATTTAGAATGTGATCTAACCAAACTGAAATGTTTTCAGTTTTAGAATTTTTGGCCGAAATCGGTCTGAAAGGAGGATTTTTTTGGTCTGTTTGTATCTTGGGAATACCAAAAAATGTAACTATCTTTGGATGTTCTACCTGCACAAAGTTGTAATTCTCATTGTCAATTTCTCCCTGACTAAACATATCAAATAGTGTCATATCCAATTTGTTGTAACTCTTATTTATTTCTCCACAACTAAGACGCTTGTAAGGGCAATCTTATTTCTGAAGACGTTCACAAATAAAAAGTGGATGAAAGCGCTAAGTTACTGTCCGATTGTGGTCATTTTTTATTTGAACAGTACTGGTTTCTTTCTCTTTTTGTGTTTCGTGGTGGATGTAAAGGCGTTTTGGATTTTGTTTTTGCTGTTTCAAAAGTTTCCAGTTCCTGGGCACTACTAAATGGCCTCGGAAATTTCAAGTCAAGGTACTCTCTTGGACTTGTCTGTCTACCCGGTTCCGGAGAATGAAGGTGGAGTTTCTCATTCTGTCAATTTAAAAGAAGATTTGGTAAACACGATCAGTAAGTAATGTGGCACATCAAGAATATTATAGAAAACAACTGGAAGGTTATTTTAGGAAACAAAGAACTAGTGACTTCATTGGGATTGGTACCCAGATTCACATACAAGAAAATAATTAACATCAAAATGATGTTAGAATCTGGAAATAACACATCCACTAGTGTAACTAGGTTGAGATACAACAAGAAGGGCACTTTTGCATGTCAGAATTGCAAACAGTGTAGGTTTTATAACCAGTTCTTCATTTGTGACTCTCAGTCATTCTAACACTACTTTTTGGGCTAAAGATTATTATAATTGTAACAGTGAACATGTTGAGGAATAGCTGGCAGTTTGTAAGCCAGGATTCAACAGCAGAAAAATTTTGCTGAGTATCAGAGAGAAGCTGGGGTATTGTGGGAGAGAAGCAGATTATTATGGAATCATCAGCATATTGGATGAGTATTCCTCGTTTACAAATATCAATAAAATACCACATGCAAGGCTATATGAAATACCATACAGAGAATTAGATGTCATAGGCAGATGTAGCAAGTGTTCCCTTAAAAAAATAAATTATCTAAACATTTAGAACACATTTAAAAATGGTCAGATATGTGGGTCCGAATGAAGAGATAAGTCAGCAGGAAAAGGAAAGCAGTATTGCTGAAATTGAATTCATCCTCAAGTCCTGGTGAGTACCTTCATGAAGTGGACTCTGTTTTTCACAAAATCTCAGCAAGACGACACTGACATATAGACTGCATTTACATAGCACATATAGGTTCATAGGTAAATACTAGGCTATCTGCCCAAGGGCATTTATAAGCCTAACTAGAATGTGTTGGATTTCGCCAACCCCTTAGATTAGTTCCCTGTCCCTCTGTCCAGCAGAGCCATTAGTTCCCTATGCCACTGTCCAGAAGAGCCACTGCAGTGATCCCCGGGGTAAATTTTCTGTTTCCCATCCACCCATCAAGGTTTCTCTTGAAGAGTGTTAGTGAGGGGCTCTGCCTGATGTATATTGGAATCCTGTTCCAAAGCATGGGGAGTCTCTGGGGTAGGAATCTATCCCTCCAGCATGTTGTATTTATTGTTGTGGTGAGGTTTATATCTCTAGAGCATGTGGCTCTCCAGGATTTGTTTTTTTTAAGGTGGAGCATGTCCATCAATTCTGGGTTGGACATGGCCTTGTATGCATAGGGCATCTGTTTGAGGCCAGTAATCTCCTTGGTGAGGTACTTTGTATCATGGATAGAAGTAGGGTAAAAATTAAAAAAGATAGCTGGGTGCACAAGACCCAGGATAAAAAACTGCCCAATACTGGTAGGCGCACTGGTGCTAGGACTGGAAAAAAATGACAGTGCAGAATCCTCAAAATACAAAAACATTCCTACAATAGATCCAGGCCCAGGTTGAGGATGGCCCCTCTGCTGTAGAAGGAAGTAACAATCTACAAAAATCACAAAAACTGACAGGCCAAAGAAGAGCCATAAAGACAATAGAGTGGACTATTGAGGATAAAAAAGAAATGATGTATTGTTACTATTATGCAAGAAGCCCAGAATTTCCAGACACAAGAAATACAAAAAGATTAAGAGAGAAATTAGAGGAAAGAAAAATAGTTCCACAAGGAAAACTATCAGAAGCTTCAAATAAAAATCTATGTTCATTAATACAACAGATTTGTCAAAAACATTATCTAGACCAAGAAACTTTGATCTGTTTAGAAAAAGCATCTCATGAAGTTCAAAAATATAAACAACAAAAACCTAGTGAATATTAAAAAAAGAAATATGGACATGGGAAAGAAAGAGAGATTTGATATGGTACAATATTTATGCAAATGTGATAGCCAAATTAATCAATATAAAGAAGGCAGCCCCAAAGATACTCGAAGAGAAATACAGGCAAATGCATCCAGATATGGAAAATTTCATAATAAAAAAAATAATATCACAAAGAGGGACTGTAGAAAAGAAGATCAGTAAAGTAGAAGTTACAAAAATAGAAGTTGACGTTATGGAATGCCTGTGAAGTGAAGGGTTTGACGTAGAAGGTCTAATACAGATTACATCACAGCATCATGGAACGACTCTCCAAAGTAGGGAGAAACAGGAAGATCAGGAGACATATGAAGAAGAAATATGGACATGGGAAAGAAAGAGATTTAATATGGTGTAATATCTATGCAAAGGAGAAAGCAAAACTAATCAGTACAAAAAGAGCAGCACCACAGATATTTGAAGAGAAACACAGGCAAAGGAATCCAGACACAGAAAACTTTAGAATACAAAAAAATAAGAAGGCAAAGAGGAAAAGCAGAAAAAGAGATTAGTAATAGAGGAGTTAAAGAAACAGAAATTGTGGTTATAGAGTACCTGCGAAGTGAAGGATTCAGTGTACAAAATCTAATTCATAAAGCACCACAACAGGATAGAGCAAGGGACCCCCAAATTAAGGGAAAACCAGTAGAACAGGAAATAATTGGTTAGGTGCCATATGAAGATATTTTGGAGCCTTCTACAGCAAACCAGTATAAACATTCACTTGAAGGTGGACAGCAAGGGAAGGAACAGGAAATCGTGAAAACTGATGCAGTCAATATTGAGGAGTGACAGGCCAGTGAGGTCCCATATGACATAGCAACGGACGGCAAAGGATGAAATGAAGAGAATGTGTCACAGGATGAGCTATAGAACTTTCTATAGAATGCCTGTAGGAAATGGAAAACAAAAAAATGTGCCCTCAGTTTCGAAGAAAATGAGCTAATAGAAGAATTGCTTGATTTAATAGAGATAGGCATGCTAAGATCAATGAAAGAAATACACTGCAGAAGGTCAACAAAACCCAAAAAGTGAGAAGTTTGATAAAGCAAATGAATATAGTAATTAAGACTATCCATAGAGATCCATATCATACACATAAACAAGATATATTACTGTGCAGCTAAATTAATAACTGATAAAGTTCTACCACAAGAACACAGGGTAGTGAGGGAAAGGAAGGTGAGAAATCGAATACCATCATGGAAGTACTGAATAGAGAAAACTATAAAGCAATTAAGACAAAAAGTGTCACTGTTAGAAGATACAGAAGAGGGAACAGATTAACAAAAAATGCTTAGAAAGATAGATGTGATAAAAGTAATGCACATTAGTAGAACAGACCAGGATCTATCATGCACTACTGCAAATAAAAAAAGTAAAAATTTCAGCACAGGCAGAAAAACTTAGAAGATACACAGATAAATATAAAGGAAAAGTACAAAATGAGTAATTTATTAATGACCCAAAAAATTCTATACATAACTGGGAAACGATGCAAAAGGAATTGAAAGACCATCAAAAAAAGAAGAAACAGTTTGGAGAAGTATTTATGCAGATCCTGTGGAACATAACAAATATGCTAAATGGATAGAAGAAGTAAAAGAAAGAATAAGAAGTTTAAAAGTATAGGATATGAAATGTGATGAAGTAACAGCCAGAGAGATGGAAACAAAGTTAAGAAAAGCCTCTAATTAGAAAACCCATGTCCAGATGAAGTACCTAACTTCGGGTTAAAAAGTATTAACATCTTTGCACGAAGATTTAGCCACGAGTAAGAAATATTTATACGTACACCCTGAACAGACACCAACCTGGCTAACAATAGGAAAAACAATACTCCTACTTAAGAGTGAACCTGCAAACTACCCTAAAAATTATAGACCAATAACTTGCCTTCCGACAACATATAAACTTATATTGGAATTGATGCCGATGGAGTTTAAAGTCATTTAGAAGAAAACTCAATTATGGCAATAGAACAAATGGGCAATAAAAGAGAGTCATATGGGACAAAGGATCATTAGCTGTTAAAGTCATAGTGGAAAATTGTAAAAAGGGGAAGAAGTTAAGTATGGCATGGGTTGAATACAAAAAACATTTGATAGTATTCCACATTTGTGGATAAAAGAGTGCTTAAAAATGTATAAGATACACCGTCCACTGATCGACTTCATTACAGTGACCATGAAACAGTGGCAGATTGCTTTACAATTAAGCCATGATAAAGGACAGATTATTATTCCAAGGATAAAAATAATTCAAAGGGGGATATTCCAGGGTGACTCTTTGTCACCGCTGCTATTTTGTCTTGCCCTTAACTCATTAAGCTGTCTACTTAACAGCTTAGGCCATGGCTATACATTGGCTCCTAGAAAACAACAAAGTGTAAAGACTTCTCATCTTTTCTTTGTTGATGATTTAATACTGGACAGCTCATCAGATGAAGAACTGAAAGTACAACTGCAAGTTGTCAAAACTTTTTCAGATGATTTAAGAAAGTCATTTGACCTTGATAAATGTGCAAAAGCAACCTTTAAAGCAGGAAAACTGCAGCACCAAGAAAACATCAGTTTGGGATGTGAATGTAATAACTTTGGAGAGATCGCCTGGCCACATAACGTGTTGGATAGATTACACAGGAAAACAAGAAGGATGCTTCATGTTCACCAAATGATTTATAAAAATCAGTGCATACCAAGATTATATATTCCCCATTCTGAAGGAGGTATGGGCCTCCTTGAAATTGATTACATGTATAGATCTGCAATTGTGGGACTGCACACATTATCTGCTGACCTCACAAGACCCAAATGTAGTGAAAGTTTTGAAATATGAGGAGAATAAATCTAAGATGACTTCCCTGCTTAGTCTAGCAGAAGCATACCAGTGTCAAGCAGGAATGGAAATCAAACCACAAGTAGATAAAAATAAGGCATCAACTGAATGTGCCAAATAACAAAAGAAAGAATATAAGGTGTGGCAAGACTGTTGCACTGGGGATTGTGCAAATATTACGGTACTGAAGTGGCTGAAAAATATTGGAAACATGAGCCACAAAGCATCATAAAAATTATGAAGTCTACATTACATGGGATCATCCATTACCAACAGTTCAAAAGATGCTAGAAAATTGGATATAGTAGTCCATGAAAAGAAGACAAAAGTAGCATTAATCACTGAAATCACCACACCCAGTAACTACAGTGTCTTGCGTACAGAGAGACACAAAGTCATAAAATATGAGGATTTGCAGGCAGAAACGACAGTAATGTAGAAGAAAGATACCTAGACAGTTTCAATAGTAGTATGAGCAACGGGTCTTATAAAAAAAATCTACAATCATATTTAAATATGCTACCAATACATGTAACTCTGTACGAATTGCAGGAGGAGTCATTACTGGGCACTCTGTGGGTGCTGCAAAGAGCACTTCTGCCTGACATCAAAGATCGAAACAATACTAATTTCATGAACTTTAATTGTACTTTGACTTAAGAATGGGGTCCACTTCTGTCATGGTGGTAGAAACCCAAAAGATTTGGAGAAATTAAACAAGAGAGTTAGATGTCATAGGCAGGAAGTGGCAAGTGTTTCCTTAAAAAAATAAATTATGTAAACATTTAAAACACATTTAAAAATGGTCAGATATATACAGGATAAATACATGCCGATGTCTGATCATTGGCTCATTTCATGTCTTAGGCTAGTTAGAAAGCTAGTTTTGCTACTGATTTCTTATACACAATGAGTATATGAAAAGATAAAATATTTATCATAAGAAAGAGAAAGGAAAAGGAATTATAACAAAATGACCATAGAGTAGAATTATTTGTTGTCTATAAAAAGGCAGACTGGCATACAGAGAAAAGTTTACTGCAAATAAAATTTGTAGCTCAGAGAAGACAGACAAAAAAAATACTCTATCGGGGGTGTGGGGTTGCTGAGTTGTTATCAAATAGCACACTGGAAATAGTCCAAGAAGTGTCAGCTGGTCATTGTGCCATAGTTGATTCCAACAAAACGACTAACACCAACGTAGAGCAGCAATACATTTAATTAAGAACAGCAAAGCTTTCAGGTATCAAGTACCCTTCCTCAGTGCTTAATGACATACACAAATAATCATCGATTTTTATATAGACGTTAATTAATCACACCTAAATCACACAGCCAATAGAAATAGTTGATTAATAATGTTAATGAACTTTAAAAAAAAAAACATTTTTTAAGAAAATATGTATGTATGTGTGTGTGTGTGTGTGTGTGTGTGTGTGTGTGTGTGTGTGTGTATATATATATATATATATATATATATATATATATATATATATATATATATATATATATATACACATAAAATTAATAAAATAACAACCCAATACTTCTACATAACTACATAATAATATTTCATTAAAACTTAAACAGATGACTAGTATGAAATATTATTATGTAGAAGTAGTGGGTTATTTTAATAATTTTGTGTGTGTGTGTGTGTGTGTATATATATATATATATATATATATATATATATATATTTATATATATATAGTGACGGATATGAAAAGTGTGGCATACACAGGATATTATAGCATCACATGTTTTTAGAGATGCGTGACCTAATGTTATGTTTCCCTGGTTTTCTTTTTTTGATTTAAGGGGATTAATGGGATGGAAGAGGTTGTCCAGAGTCAAGTAAGTGCAGTGAAATATGATGTTGTGATACTATGCCCATAAAAAAGGCAAGCTTTATGTCTACTGGCTAGTGAAATACACTTACAATTAAACAAGATACCTATACCAGTTTCTCATTTACCTTTGACATCATGATTATTTAAATATGATACCGAAGAGATAGAATATATCCAGGTTACCACAGGACTGTTATTTATAATTATCTACCACAAGATGGCAGAAGGGTTATAATGTTCATGATATTTCTCTCAAAACTGCTGCAGTTCCAGAAATAAAGCAGTGGACAAATGCAGGTATTCTGTTATGCTCCAAAGGAAGGGGGGGGGGGGGGCTGGGGTTAGAAAGGTGAAAGAAACTAACCTACCTGCTCATGACTTTCCCCAAAGAGCTCCCTTAGGAGGAAGTCAGTCTTGCTTACTGTCTGCATTCTAACCAGCAAACAGGGTATGCAATAGGGCAACTTCAGATAAATAATTTATTAAAATGAGTTTTGCTGCTGCGTATAATGAGCCAAGAGCATCAGCTATGGGGCACAATGAAGTCATGAGTTTAGCATTAAACAAGGACAAAACGAGTCTGAGTAAATTATTTATAAAGCACTGTCCTGTTACATACTAAATGTATGCAGCAGAAATATTTTTTTTAATTCAGATAAGAACGGGAGAGTCAAAGCTGGATTTTAGGAAATAAATATTGCATAATTAAAGACAAAATAATTTAGCCTGTTTTCAACATTAGTTTCTTTTTATCTGCACCTGAAAATACACAAAGTTCACTTCTAAAATAATCTACTGCAAGGTTTCAAAATGCATTTTGTTTTAGACATGTAGCTCTCCTAATTTGACTAGTTAATATGGCATAAATCATGAGCAATTTGTATGTTTGACTCAGTTTGTACTACAAAGCCCTAGCAATCAATCAGTTTACCACGTAATACACATTCTATCATACAGACAGATTAGAAACCTCACACTTATACCAGGAACCAGAATAAATACTGGGATGAATGGTACTCTCTACCAAATATTGCCGGGCACAACCTTCCCGCCACTTTTGTCCCTAGTTTTTAGTTGACCTCTTTCATCCAGACTATAAGTAGTTTAAAAGAAAACATTATGTGATAGGTGAACTTCAAAGCAGCACCGCAGTCCTAGTTTTAGCAAGTTTTTTTGATTACTACCTTTTCATATCACTAAACCTGCTAGGTCTCAAATCATAGCACAGACTACAAAAATTATAGAAGAGAGCCCCAAACACGTAACTTATTTTACTGAGTATAAATTCGTAACTTCATGGGGAGAGACATGTAAAATTCACACCAGGTGGGGGTGGGGTCGATTTACAAACTCATACACTAGGGTGCTGAAAGTATAGGAAATGTAAATGCTATTATTTCTTCCTGAGTGTCACTATGCTTTTCACATTTACATTTTGTTGACATTTATCAAGCAGAACACTAACGTCACTGCTGGTACATTTCCTCTTCTTTATTTATATCAGTGTCATGAACTTGTACCCATCCAATGTACATACTTACACTTCTGCACTTGCCTTTTCTTAGGTCATATAGCATTAATGATGGATCAAAGATGACTGCACAGATGTTACTGTTGTGTTCATGACAACTCCTTGCGTGTTCAATCTATCAATACAGCTACTGCCAAAACCTGTAAAATTATGCATTTGTTGAAAGGAGTTTCATTCCCCAATCTTCAGCACTGTGGATTCTGCACTAAGCAGATTCCTTAGTTTTTATTTATTTATTTATATTTGTTGAGCGGGAGTGCTCGACTGGACACAGGTCCATTTTCAGCGGAGGCCCGGGGAGAAAAGTTCCAGTTAGTTATTAATTGGATTCAAAGTTGCACTTATGCTGGGGAATGGGGCTAACAAAATATGTCTCCACCGATGTGCTTGCAGTGAGCTGATGGTTTCCATCACTGCGCATATATGAGCAATCGAGAAAGCAATTAACTGATGTCCTGTTTGAAATTGTACTTACAAGCCATTGTCTTTGGTGGACATAATTTTATCTTACTGCACAAATGTTCCCCGCCACAAGCATTGCTCTTGTTTCTAGTGTCAAGTGTACCTTGTTTATTTCCTGCACATGTCCTTTGAACAATAAATGCATCCATCTGTATTTTCTACAGCACTTTCCAACCCCTGAACCTAGTTAGCATATCATGTAGGAAACAGAAACTACCCTAACTGCCTTTTAAAACTGTAA
Organism: Protopterus annectens; assembly: GCF_019279795.1. Taxonomy (NCBI): domain Eukaryota; kingdom Metazoa; phylum Chordata; order Ceratodontiformes; family Protopteridae; genus Protopterus; species Protopterus annectens. The sequence goes on along the minus strand of NC_056747.1, from coordinate 321,045,086 downwards.
AGGGTTTATTTTAGCACTGCTAATTCTCAGGCATTATTTATTAGCATTGTTACACATGCTGTTCTGTAAAGCAAATACACTTAGAAACTAATGCATGGCACCTAATGATATGTGCTGAAAATATCACAGGCTAAGCATCCCCAGCATTATTGTTTATCTAATTAAAGCTGTTGGAACCATCCTTGGATCACCATGTACTCACTACAACATGAACAAGCACAAGGATTTCAATTAAGGGTCTAAATCATACAAGGTACACTGATCATCTTAAAGTCTGTCTCTCTTCTCAGTATTTTATAGGCTACCGAGGGGTGATCTCTATCCCACTTACAGGGCCTCAACCAACCCCATCCTTTCAGACCTAAAGCACAATGGGAAGTCCATGGTGACATAAACACTAACTTATGAGTTCTTAATCTTTTCTGCAACAAAAATAGAACATGTTGGAGGGATAGATATTTATCACAGAGAATACTCCTTCTCTGAAATCATCATCTTATACACACACACACACACACCCACGCACACACACACACGACGCCCACACACACACACACACACACACCCACGCACACACACACACGACGCCCACACACACACACACACACAGACACACATACACAGAGTATATATTTTACTCTCTTCAAGTGTAATCTAGATGAATGGATGGGAAGGCAAAAAATTCTCACCCGGTTTAACACCTTTGTTCCTTATGGATAGGTGTAACATGTAAATGTCTGGGATGTGGTATATTTAAACTTAAATACATGAGCTCTGGGTTACTCGTATTTACAATAAATGGGCTATAAACTTCTTGAGAATACATGGTTAGGTTTCAAAAGGTCCACATGGAACTATAACCTAGTATGTACCTATGAATCTGTTGTAAGATTGCTACAGTTGTTGTCATTATCCCTTCCTTTTTACTTCTTTACTCTATGGTAGCTTTGTGTCCCCTCCTTTTTACTTCTTTACTCTATGGTAGCTTTGTGTCCCTTCATATTTTATGCTAATTGCATCCAATATATTTTGCAGCTAATGCAATTTACTTATATATGCTTTTGCTATATTTTCCCATGATTTTAAACATACGAGGATTTGCTCCCAATCTTTGAGTATACTACTGTTGCAATGTTGAATGACACACAATACACATGGATCTTTCTCCAGTAAACAACATTTTGTAGGCCCATAGACTCTGTGGACTCAAGGACAACCACTATCCATGTGGGTCTCTATATAAGAATGTTTCCAACTGTTTAGTTTTAGGATTGTGAACTGACTGCCAAGTAGAAAAGATCTTTGTTGCTCTTCTACCTTTGTAACTTCTGTGCATTTCTCTCTTCTGTCTTTTCTGTCAACTATCTGTACATCTTACTTTCTTCTCTCTAACAAGTTTATATAGTGATAGTGTTGCTTATTTGCTTCTTTTTTCTTCTGCTTCCATAGTTAAGACTGGCTCTTTCCCACTATGTCTTTGCCTGCTTTTACATCATGAACATGATTGCCTGCTTATTGTTTTTACTGGAGAGACAGCTGTTCTGTTGTATGTACTTATTTCCCTTTTTACCCTCCCTACCTCTGTTCCTACTGGTGAAATCTGTTCTTAAGTCATTAATCTCCTTACTTATTCATTTTACTTGTAGTTGTATTTACCCTTCTCTTTATTGCTTCTACCTTTTGTCCTGTCTTTAACACTGTAGTGTCTGCTGTATGCATTCTGTTCATGTCCCTGTACTCTGCTAGTTATTATTCTAGGGCTTTTCTCACTACGCCATCTACTATTTCTTTCTTTATTCACCTTTTCTACTTTTAGCCAGGACAGTAAGGCAATTATACACTGTGTTAATTCTCTAGATTTTTTCCAGTGCTACATAGACTGTTTTATTTAGGAATCATACTTACTGTCATTGTCTGGTTTGGTTCCACTACACTCAGCTTTGTTTAGCCCCACCACCTCCCTACCCAATCCCACCCATCTCCTCTTACTTTATATTTATATTCTTCATAACTCCACCCTACATTACTTTATTTAATCCAATTTATTTATCATAAAAACTAAACCCATGCTATTACCTCTCAGCCCTGTAACTAAAAGACATAACCAACAAATCAACCACAGCAACCTATCAACTAATTCCTCCTCCCTACAGAAACACCCCTATACAACTCTACTTCCACTAGACTCTCATACCAGGATCTACTACAATAACAATATTTTCCCAACCAACTCAATAACTCTTAACCTGACTCCTTTCTTCTGTTTTTACTGTACATAACTATAACCCCATCTTCTATTTTACAAATACCTTTTCTAATCCATTTACTCATCAACGTATACCATCTCTGCCATCTACAGCAAGTCATTACTTCCTGAATTCACAGGAACCAGCCAAATTTTGTCATCCTTCCTCTTCCTTAGACAATCAATAAAATGTGATTAAACTTTAAAGATGAAGATATTCTCCCATCAGGCTATAATATATTCTGGACTGATACAATAAAGAAAAATTGTGATGGGGTTGCTTTTTTCTATTCCAAATTCCTAGAAATGTCGCAATAATCATATACCATCCACAGTTTAACAGTGCTGAGCTCTTCATCACATTTTTCAAACTTAAAATACATGAAAGCTTCTGGATAATTGCTTTCTATATTCCTCAAAATACCACCACAGAAAATACCACCTCTGAAGAACTCTTATCTTGGGTACCAACTATCATCTCTCACAAAACTGTTATTCTAGATGATCTAAATATTGATTGCCAACATTTTTACTACCAAAGTCTGAAAAAAAAACAGTATAAACCTCTCTGGCTTTACTCAGCTCATTCACACCACAGCAAGAAGATCCTTCCATAGAGCATCAATGATCACTGCCAACAGACTAAACTCCCGTGTATCTGAGCTTCATAGGTACAATATGGCATGCAACCTATTAAGTTGTAATCCAATAACTTTTACATCTGCATTACTAAGTTATAATTGGTGCATTATGAAAAAATCCCACTTGATGATGCCTTTGCACAATTCATTACTTTGTTTCTCAGTATACTTAACGAAGAGGGCCACATCAGAAGAAAAAGAGCCAATGGTAAACCTGTCCCATGGCTAAGGAAATCAACCAAAGAGGTCATGAACACTAGGGACATGGTCTGGAAAATGAAGCCTCAATATACAACACAGCAAAACCTCCAAGGCTACAAATATCTTTGCAAACTTACCAAAACCAAAATTAGAGCAAACAAAAATAATACTATACTGCACTGCAGGACACCCATCAAAGCAATACAAAGCTTTTCTGGTCATCCATTAAAAAATAATAAATAAAAGTCCCAATCCATCACCTAATAGAACCCTGTCAGAAAGTCTATTAAAATTTAACTTACACTTCATTGATACTATAACTCATCTAATAAAAAATCATTAACCTAAACACCTGTCAATAAGCAAAAAGCACTCTGACACCCTCACAGGGCAAGCTGTAACAACCTACTCTTGAAAGAATACCAGAACTAAAATCCACTAGTCTCTTGCTTCAGGCAACCTTACCAAAGTGTATTGCAAATTGTCAACAGTTGCTACAGCTTACCTTGTGTCCATATTACTAAATACATCCTTCAGTGAGGACTGTGTCCCATTCCTTTAGGAAAAAAAATCATCCATTCTTTCACTACAAAAGGGTGAAAACTATACTGATTTCTCAAACTTCAGACCAATTTCAGCACTGTCTCCTTTGTCCAGATCATAGAAAAATGTGCCCACAGATGTCTCCAACACCTCCTTGACCATCAGTTCCTCACACCTACTCAGCATAGCTTTCTCCTGGGACACAGTACTATAACTGTCCTCCACAACTTTGTCAACACCACTAAACAAGCAAGAAAGAATACTACCCTGGTTTCTGCCTTATTTCTCATCTTATCAAAAGCCTTTAATACTGTCGCTCATCCTAAAATATTACAACAGCTATCTTTTCGCAGTCTCTCAATCCCATCCCTACACTGGTTCAACAATTACCTGTCAGATCGACAACAGCCCATCAAATGGCAAAATGTCCACTCAACTTTCCTACCAGTCCCTATCAGGGTTCCCCAGGGATCTATTCTGGGTTCTTTGCTTTTCAATAACATCCTGAGCATCACACCCACGCACATCTCTTCAGTCCATACATTCTGCTCAAACTCTATCCCATTGTTAGCATACAACCCAGCAATCTTTTACCTTGGTTGAATCCTGGTTTAATGACTTTGAACTCCTACTAAATCCAAAGAAAATAAAGTTACTCCTACTCCTTCCCTAAAAGCACAGTCTGAACAGGGCTGCCTTCTCTATTACCTCCCTAAGCAATACAAAAATAGAAACTGTCTTGCAAAGAAAACTATTAAGGGGTCATTTTAGATGACAGCTTGAAATTCAAACTACATATGCATTAGTCCATCAGAATGATCCACCAGGAAGTTGGGACACTTTATAGAGTCAAACACTCCCTCACATATAGCAAAAAATAAGGCATTTTTTGAACTGTTGCAACTGTTCTCATAGCCACTTTGTTAGCCAACTGGCATTCCTTCTACCTTCCTCTTCCCATCCCTACTATACGGTTTTCCAATCTTGACAAATCTACAGGCCACACTAAAATTTAAACTAAGACAATGTTGCAATAAAGTAGCAAGGTTTGCAACAAGTCCGCTTTATAAAATTACACCAATGTATTGCCCTAAAACAACTAAACATACTTGAACTGCCTCATTTGCTCTCTGCTAACTGCATCCCACAGTACAGGACACAATCCACAAAAATGCCTACCCTGACAGGAATCATTCAACATTATGCACAATCAAGACAATTACATTCACAAGACAAACTTCTTAATATGTATAAGTCTAATAACTCAGCAGATGCCCTATACTCAACTTACATCGCTAAAACATGGACATCAATCTCACTTTCACTCAGGTTAACTAATAACCTCCTCTCATTAAAACCTCATTTTAAAAGAACTCCACCCAAAAGTTAAAATTTTCTTTCCAAAAAGTTATTTTCCTTCCCTGTAATTCAACATTAAACACTTTACATACAGTAAAAGCATAATTTAATAATTATGTTTGCCTTTCTTTAATGCATTTCCCTCATCTGTTACATAACAAAGGCTACTAAGATTTATAGAATAATTAGGCAAGGTCACTTATCCCAAACACAGAGCCATTAAGAAAACAATGGCTCTTAAACAATGGCATTTAAACGTGTCTTATCAGTTACAGATTCTCAGCATCACACCTCAGATAAATAGTATACCCTGAAGTCTGAACAAAAGCAAGGCTTTCAGGCTTAGATGTTCTTCGTCTTCCATTGCTGCAGTCCTGACTATTGGGTATAGTCCGCGTCCAGTCGGCCCGAATACCAGAGTATAAGGCTGACGCGTCAGGCGCGCATTAGTCATATCCTCAGTCTTTTTGCCGCATGGTCCGATGCAGAGAAGCAGTTTTGCGAGTGGGGTTGGCGCTGAAATAAATATTTCAAACCGAGAGTTTCAAGACAGAAAGTTGGAGAGGAGGTTAGACTGTGCCAGGTTAGTGTTTGATAAAACAGTGAAGCCTAGGGTTGATGAAGCCGGAGGTTTTGCAGGAGTTTTCATGGAGTCCCAGGCAAAACTATACTTTTTTTTACAGCCTGCCTCTCAGGGGGGGGGGCCAGGCTGAGGGGCTTCAGGGTGACTGTCTTCCTCTCTTCCCAAGGTAGTAGGAGCCTCCTCTTCTTGCAAATCTTCTTCTTTGAGAGGCCTGCCTCAGCAGTAGTGGGGGGGCTTCCTAGCATTAAACATATGCTTAAAATGGCAGAAGATTTGATTACTATGGTGGAAGATGTTTTGCAGAGGCTTTCCTGAAAGGGTGCCCAAAGCTCATAAATATTTGTTTAGAGTCCTAGGGCGGACCCAGAAACTATTTCTCAAGGACCTAAGGGTGTAAGCTTCTGTGTGGTAAAAATCCTGTTCCCACTGATAAAAGAGGCAAGGGCTTTGATAGTGGGGAAAAGAGTATACTTCTTCCACTCTAGCCCTGAGAGATTTTTTGAATTGTTCATCTACTAAAAAATATCAGATTATCTCCTTTTCACAATTGAAATCTAAGGTGGATGCTTTGAAGGTATTGAGTGAGTGTAAGAGTTGCTGGATTTGGTTCACGTGTCTCGAACAAGTGGGGCGTGGCTGCTACCAGTTCTGTTCTTAGCAGGCATGCCTGGTTGAAGGATCAGAATTTAGCTGAGCATGTTAAGACAAGGATTTTGGATGCTCCTTTACAGTCTGAAAGTTTAGTAGAAATTGGCCTGCTAAGGGGTGGACATATCCTGGGAGTTCACCTGCTCAGACTTCTGGTGAGGGTAGGGTCAGTCTTTTAAACAAAACAGACCCCAATGATGTCTTTCAGCCAGCAGCAGAGAGTTTGGCAGCTCCTTTTGGGAGGAGACTCCTCTTTTTTCAAAGAAAATGGGATTTAATTACTCAAAAAATGGGTGTTGATATCATTCTTCACACTTTACAGATTTTTTTATTTCCATACGATGCCCCTTTCAAATATGCCAGACCTCCCTCCTCCTCAAGAAAAAAACAACTCACACGCAAGTTTTCTCAGTTCACATACATAGGGCCATTCAGCCAGTCCCTGTATCAGGCCTAGCCTAGATTTTTATTCTTCCTTTGTACCAAAGAGAAGGAACACACGGAGACCAAATTTTGGATTTATTCCTCAACACGCTTTTTACACACATTCCCAAGTTCAAGATGTTACGCAGCTTTTACCTTCATGTGCCTATAAGGCTAAGTTGCAGGAAGTATCTGCGTTTTTTCGGCTGGAAATTCTCATTATCAGTTCTCTGCATTGCCCTTTGGCTTATCTACTGCGTAGAGAGTTCACAACAAAGGTTCTGGCTCAGTGATAGCAAATCTATCCTTACTTGGACGACTGCCTGATTCTGGCTCAAGAAAAGGAAGACCTTCTACAGCATCTGGAATATGTTATAGCAGTGCTAAGATGCCTAGGGTATTTCTGTGACGAAATAAAGTCCAGTCTAGTACCCTCTCAAGACATGTGCTTTCTGGGTGTGAGACTGAATACAGCAGCCCATGGGCCTTTTTTGGGACAAAAGAGTCTGTCACTTTACTTCCATCAACTATCTCATCAGTCCGTGCTGACTGCAAGGACAGTCCTTCAATTAGCAGGGGTTCATCTAATGGTATCTCAAATGTATGGACACAGCACTGCCAGGATTTGGACACTGTCATTCAAATAATACCTTGCCTCAAAAAGAATTCTTGTGGTCATCTAAATGGAAAGTGGATACAAGACAAGTGGCCTGCCAGACTACAGCATCTACATATCAACATGAAAGAGATGTTAGCAGTCCAGTTTGCATTAATGGCTTTCAAGGAGTTACTTCTTCCAGGGCAGGTGTTGATTCTAACAGACAACACAACTGTCATGTGGTACATCAACAAGCAACTCTATGCAGGCAAGCAATGATTTTATCCTGCAACTAACTCTTCAGGCAAGGTTTCTGCCAGGAGCACAGAACTCTTAGCAGATGTGTTAAGCAGACAAATCATGGATCTGAAACTGGATCTTCATGTATTTCAGAAACTGACAGTGTCATGGGGAACTCCAGACATAGATCTGTTCGCTTCTCCACTAAACCACCAGCTGCCAAAGTATTGCACAAAGGGGTTTCATCACACAGCTTGAAAGTGGATGCTCTGTCTTTCAGTTGGAAAACCTTCATGTGTATGCCTTTCCACCTCTGCCTCTTCTTCCAAAGGTACTATTAAAGGTCAGACAAGACAGGCCAAGGATGATTTTGATAGCTCCAGATTGGCCTCAGTCTGGTAAAGAAGCCTCCATGGCCTTTACCTCTGATTCCTCATTTGTTATCTCAGAAGGACGGTCATCTGCTCAATGTCAAGCTTCACTCTCTTCATCTAACAGCCTGGCATATTCTGTGTTGAAGGTCTCAACTTCCTCAACAAGTTTTAAATGTGATTATTTTTATTTTGGAGTACAGCAAAGAATTTGAAGATTTCTGAGCCTAATTTGAGTGTGGCTCTTCAATATCTTACTGAATTATTGGACAAAGGTTTGTCCTTCTCTTCCATTAAGATTCATGCTGCAGCAATTTCAGCTCACTATGATTGTGACCCACCTTTGTTTTCGCATCCTTTGTTCAAGCAGTTTCTTAGAGGGGCAAAGAATAAGACCCCCCCGTAGAGCTCCTACTCCTGCTTGGGATCTCAATTTTGTGTTGGAAAAACTTACTCTACAACCTTTGAGCCTGCAGCTACTGCTGAATTGAAATACTTGTCATGGAAGACTGCTTTTCTGTTGGCAGAAGGGTGTCTGAGTTGCAGGCCCTTATGGCAGTAGAGCCCTTTTGATTTTCCATAAGGATAGGGTATCATTTTTATGCCTAAGGTGGTTTCTAGTGTGGCTTTAAACCAAACTATTCATTTTTTTGCAGACCCTCAAAATAAAGGGGAAAAGATTTTGCACACTTTGGATGTACACAGGCATATTATTTAAGCAGGACTAAGGATTTTAGGCAGTCTCAGCAGTTGTTTGTTTCTTTTGCTTTGAGTTCACAGGGCAAGCCTGTGTCAAAACAAACTATTTCTAGGTGGATTGGCTGCATTGCATTTTGTTATTCCCATCATGGCAAGGAGATTCCAGCTCTCATTCCACTAGGGCTACTGCCACTTCAACAGCATTTCTAAGGGGGGGCTATAAGGATTTTGGCAGGGCTACTTGGAGTTCAGTGCATACTTTCTCCAAGCATTATCACCTTCCTATCTACTCTAAGTCTAGGGCTGGTTTTGCCACAGCTGTTTTGCAAGGCATGTTGTCAGAGAACATAGTACAGTTTTGTACCTACCATAAATGTAGATGTTCGAGGATTCCATTGTTGCAGTCCAATTCCTCCCTCCTTCCCCTCTGTATGTTGTATATATTGTACATGGTCTTCTGACATCTATACCCAATAGTCATGACTGCAGCAATGGAATCCTCGAACATCTACATTTATGGTAGGTACAAAACTGTACTTTTTCAGAAGTAAATGTCATTCCTTTAATAAACTTTCAATGCCACAAAAAAAGAGTATTCATCTAACTCTGCATTTTCAATGCTATCATTCAAACATTCCTTAAATTGCTGCAGCAGAATTGCCCACTTATGAAAATTAAAGAAAGCAAAGGAATTTAAAATGCGGACTGATGCTGACAGTGAAAAGGAGGCAGTCACAGCAAAGTTGTAAGCAGAAGAGAGAGAAAACCATAGTAAATGACCCCTCATCACATAGATTTCTTTCTATCCCTCTAACATGACATCAGCAAGGTGAAAGCTTTGACTGTAAAAATAATGCTGGCCATGGCAGTCCCATTTCAGGTCATTTTGGGGTATAACAAGCTAAAAAGTAATAGTAACCATTTACTTTGATGCAGAGGCATCAGTAATGCAGAGAAGTTCAAGATTTGCTGAAAAACAAATGCTTTTTTAGTTTTTGGGTGTGGTTCTTCATTAAGAGACATCTTATCAGATTTTTGGCTTTACTCTTGCTCAAACTCTGGGTACCTTCTCACAACTTAAACATAATTTCTGACTGATACCTGTTAACTAAACTGGTATAAGTGTTTTCATTTCATATGCTACCTGTAAATATTGTAAATATCCCTACCCCATCTCTGATATCACTGTATGAAGCTTCTTTTACTCACTAATTTAACAATTTCTGACACTCACCATTCACGATCTCTATCTTATCACTTTTAAAACGTTTCCTTACCTTGTCACGCATCTTCTACTTCCTTTCCACCCTTAATTTCTTAGCTCTCTTTCTCTGTCTCTCTCTCTCTCTTGACACTCATCTTTTTCTCATTTCATCTTAATTACTAGCAGAAAATAACATAAACATCATACTATCACAATACCACTTACTCATGTAAGGACAATATGTAATCACTACTAAAACTTTCACTGCCTTTCTGCTCTACTACACTATACTATATGCTTTCAGGCCTTCCGCACCTACATGTAATACAAACTACTAATAAATTCAACTTTCATATTTTAATCTCTTTTTACCTGAATAATTCTAGATTTATCTGCCATTTGCTATAATTCTTGCATTATTTTTGATGTTTATGCAAAATTGCACAGAATCAAGACATTGAATATTTAAAATAAATATTCAATGTCTTGATTATGTGCAATTTTGCATATTATAACCATTATATGTGTGCTTATTTAATATCATTCGTTATGCAGTCATGCTGCAGTCTAGTCATTGTGGAGCTTTTCTCCCTGGGTCTACACTGAATTTTTTATTTTTTTTTTGCTCAGTCCGACCTTCTTGGTAAACAAATACTAATAAATACATAAATAATATTTCTCATAACGGACTGATACTGGAACTCTGATGTGATAAATAATTACGACCTCTTAATGACAATGAATTGAATGATTTATAAGTAGTTGGGGCCAACATAAATGAGTCCTTGTTACTAATACCTGAAGGTCTGATATCTATAACCCATAAGCAGGAACCATCAACCATGCAGCTCCTTTTTCAGGAAAACCAGAAGACTTGCATTTCTTGTGCTTTTCTGTCACTGCCTTTTTTTTCAACAAATTCTTTAGAAAATCTCACTGTCTTTTTTTCTTATTTTTGAGACTCAGAGGAATGAGAAGCTTTATTTTTTGTACTCTCTTTCTTAGAACTAGAAAGTTTCTGTAACATGTGTAACTGTTTCCGAGAAAATGGACTTTAAAGCTTTAAGTCTCCTTAATCTAGTGGCTTTGTTAAACTTTAATGAATGCTGGCAGGACACAATGTATAACAATCTGGCCCCAGAGAAAACGGACACAAAGTAGAAATGTTTAGGGGTATTTACCGAACAGAAGCACACATACTACTGAATTATATGGAAAAGGTATACTCTCTAGATGGAACAAATTTAAATGTTTTCATTAAAATGGATGATGCCAGAATATCAATAAGAATGACAGCCAAGTCAATAAACCAAATACCACAACTGTACTTGTGAAATAAAAATGTACCCAAGAGGCAAATAGTTTTAAAGTAGGGGAGAAATATCAGTGTCAGCATCAGATCAGTCATTGGTCCTCACACAGAATCAAAACAGCTATGGGAAAAATGGCCAACCAATGGGGCTTCACTGATGAACAAATCAAAAATGATGATTTGCTGCTGCTGTGACCCTCCCATGAAATAAGATATACAATGTGCATTCATATATGTATCTGTGTATACTTCTGCGTGAAACTGGATATACTTTTGCGCACACATTTTACTGTGCTTTTCCTTGGTGTGTCCAACTAAACCAAAATCAGCAGCCTAAACAACATGAGAAATGTACAAAAAGACAGAAAGGGAATGTAACTTTGAATTTATTTGCATAAGAACAGTACACAGCTGCATATTCATCCAGATGACTGTTCACATAGGTGGATGCACGACCACATGGCCATTCGATATTTTACACTTTCCTCCATTTTTATTTAAAACTTAGAAAATAAATTAAGTAATGCATTTAAAACTGAATGACTGATCACAGCAAATGTAATACATTTAAATAGAATTGCTATATCTTGGTGCATTCCTTAAAACAGATTTAGTGTTCTATGTCAGAATAATTTATGGTCACAGGACACATTTTTATAAAATTTGGTTGATGAAGTGACCATTTCCACTGTCTAAAACACAGCAATCATCATAGGTCTGCAAGCTCATTCTGTGTGAGGCCCTCTTTATGTGTTCTGAATAGCATCACTGGGTTTCCATTTGTGTTGATGTCATAGCCGATATCATCACCCCATTGGATGACATTGCCTCTCTGCTGCTTTCTTCATTCTGGAAATCTCTGACATCACAGAAATGCTGCAGTGCTTGTGGAATGGAAGTGGCCATTACTCAGTGCTGGTCTCATATGTGTAAGCCCACTATATGTCATCCAGTCATACACTGTAGCCACAGCTGGCTTCCTGTCATCCACCTTTCTACAGGCATGGCTTCAGTGACCTATCAGTCTTGTGCTATGTTCTTGAATATCCATCCTCCTTGGAGTATGGATATGGTCAATCATCCTTTTGTGGCTAGGCCTTTGGTCTTCTCTCATTCTTTGGTTTGGAGCAAGTCATTTCTTCTTCCATGAGAAAAAAGCTAATCACCTAGCCTGTACGTAAAGCTCAACCATCCTGCATTAAATATCAGGCCTTTAGGTAAATGAGTACTATTAACTTTGGGGGCCTTCCACATGCTCTATGCTGTCCTAAAATAAGGTTACTATTAAATGTTGTTGGAATGTTTAAGTGCCATGAATAACAAGACAATGCTGGAGGACAAAGATTTTGTTACAGTAACCAAGACTTATTTTAAAAAGTCAGGGAGAATTTGCACTGGAAGATTCTGTTACAGTAACTTACTAGGAGGGAAGGAAGGTAAGTTGTACTGAATAATTTTGGTACAGTAATTACTTTGGAAGGAAGACTGCAGTGGAAGAAGATTTTGTTATAATAACTAAGATGGAGGAAAGACTGTACTCAAAGAAGATTTTGTTATAGTAACTAATATGGAGGAAAGACTGTACTCAAAGAAGATTTTGTTAGCTAACTAAAAGTGAGACAGAAGGAAGGCTGTGATGGAAAAAGATTTTGTTACAGGAGAAAAGACTGTACTCAAAGAAGATTTCATTACGGTAAACGGGTTACAAGGATGGCTGTAAGGGAAGAAGATTTTTTTGACAGTTAGTGGGTTTAAGGCCATGAGCTGTTAACAGGCCACTTCATGTAGTGCAGAGTTTGATTTCTTGATCCTTCACTTCTCGTGTGTGTGACCTTGGGCAAGTCACTTAACCAGATAGTGCCCCTTTAGAGCAATTGGAAATTTGTTGTAGGTTCCTTAACCATGAGGAAAATTTACTTTTTGGGGGGGCTGTAGAATAAGTATGATGCATGTTAAAGTGGGGTATATTGTGTAGATTTTGTTACAATGAGTTCCACAGGAGGAGTTTGTTCTATTTATGTACCTGTTATATAAGCAGAAGAGTTTTCCAAAGAGTGTAGGTATTTACTCGTGTAGATAAGGGAATAGACTGGTTAAGGGATTTTAGTGGTTGGAGGGTGAGGAAAAACAGATGGAAAAGAAGTTGTAAAGCAGGGCGAAGAGGTAAAACTGGGAAAAGACATTGTGGTAGGGGCCGAACTGATAAGCTGCTCAATGGAGAACATGACTTATGACAGAGGAGGGGGTTTGTGAGACATCCATAGATTTTTGTTGGGAAGTAGATATACGAATGCACACAGGACAGCGCAATAATAGGTTCTTAATATCGCACAGCAGGAAAAGTGTTTTGAGGAAGGTGAAGAAGACAGGAATGTGTGGCCAGTAATTTGTAGGCTGGACATGCAGAAGTTAGATGAACAGGTTATGAAAGAGGCTATAGAAATACACATAACTAAACCTAAGCCTTTTCATTTTACTCTTGTCAGACGCGAGTGTGCTTCCATCTGAGATAATGACACTCGTTATAAACTGGCCTTTTGGTTAAATGACTTTGATAAATCTCTACAATGTAATAAATCATTTTTTTTATTAAAAAGAAATATCTTTATTAAACTATTACTTATGACATAGGCAATCCTTTGTTTATATAAATGAAAACAAACCATAATAACAACTTTAGTTGCAAACATTATACGTCACTTATAAATATATCACTTATAATCTGTCTAGTCAGTGTCAGTCAAACATTACATAGCTCATTCAAATCCTGCCTTCTTTTAAATCTCATTCCTTGTCTGCATTGTTCCCACAACTTCCTTTTTTATGTAATTCACTCCTGCCTTTTTCTAAAGATCTCATTTACAATTGTTTTATCTTTGTTACTACATTCACTACTTCTAGTACAGTTGGCTTAGAATAACAAAATAAAAGGCGTAGAAACGAGCAAACCAAACCACTTTAATCAAGAAACTAGTAAGCGCTTTTATCTACTGTGAAGGCTGCCAGCCTAGCCAGATACAATTTTATAGATAATTCTATCATTTATAAACATTAATGCAAGGCACAGGCTTGTCTTAAATGGAAAAACTGCTGTTAGATGTGGAACTGCAAAAAAATGTCAATACAGTGCTCTCTACTGACCAAGTAAAAGCATGCTGTGACCCTTTGATCTAAAGTCGGCTCCAGCCCGTCTAGATGGAGAAATTCTTTCTATTGTTTTAACCAAAGTTAAACTGCTAGATTTAAACATGCAAATGTATTTTATTTCTCTGCTTCCTGACCAGCTGCAAGATAACTCAAGGAGATGTTAAGAATGTAAATGTAGTTTCTGTCAGCCTGGGAACCCAGGGAAGTGTGAAGAATGATGTAATGCATGGCCTGGGAACCCCAGGAAAGTGTGAAGAATGATGTAATGTGAATCAGAACTGCAATTTCAATTTAAACAGAGAGAACCAGAGAGGATTAAGCATTTTTGTCTTGACCATCCAACTCACAGCACTGTCTTGCTCATATCTAAGTTATCTTAGACTTGTGTTTTCTTTTAGAAACAGTTAGAAACTAGAAAGATTAGACTGTTTTTCTGTGATGTCAGAACTGTACTACTGAATTATTTTAAGTACTTCTCTGTGATCTCTAAACTCTTGACTAGCACTGTGTAGTAAGAAGTATTGTCTTGTGTTTTTATTTATTATTAAATATTTTAAAACCTTTCAACTGTGGCTGTTTTGTGTAGAGATAATTTAAGCTCTAGAATACATTGCATATTTATAGTGATTACTGTACCAAGTCATTCCAATAAGCCTTGACTGTTTAGTTATACTACCAACTGGATAATGATATTGCACAGTAATAATTGGGACACCCTTTTAAGGGCCTTTGAGTAGCTGATAAATATTAGCTGGGTGGTGGCAGGCAGTACTACCGTATAGTCTGGGTAATAGGGGCACAGCTGGAGAACGTTTGCCAGCCTTTCCCAGGAGTGTCTGTGTGGTTGTATAAACTCTTATCTCAAAGTGTGTGTGTGTCAGCTACTTGGGCAGAGACACGAAGCACTGGTTGGACAGAGAGGGTACTGGAGATTTTAGCTTGCCCAGCTACGCTGAGATCTTGACCCTATAGCTGTTTCGGTGGGGAGTCTTATTGGGGACCTAGAGAGCAAGGGAGCGACCAGCCCTGGACTGACTGTGAAATCTGTGTGCTCTTAAGGGAAACTGCACTTTTACTGTGTGTATTGGTTATCCTTTCCTTCATATATGAGATGCCCTCTCTGGTGTGTGTGGTGAGGATTGAGGCACCTTCATTGCTGGGCCAGGGCACGAGCGTCACATCTACATACAACTTTTTCAAACTCTACGGCTTTTATTTTACTTACAGTTTATTAGTGCATTTTTTACCTTTGGATTACAGTTGGCCTAGACTTTGATTTCCATTTTCTAGTTATTCCTGTTTTGGCAGCCATCATAATTAGACTCAGTAAAACATTATACTATGTCTAGGCAATTCTGATTCTGTATCATAACTCAAAAAAAACAATCTCCTTGTCGTACCAGTTTCATCACCCAGTATTTCTGATAGATTAGTCTGCAGGAAATTTTGTAAAGTCTGCCAACTCATTACATTCCCACAAAATTTCTTCCCAGTTCCCTCTTTCTAACCCATCACACCTCCACATTTGCTATCTTTTTGAGGAAAATTATTTTGACTCTATTTGGGGTATAAAAATACTCACGTAAACACTTCCAAGCAAAAATCCTAAATCTTCTAAATCTTGTTGCATATTTGGGAGACATGCACATATCCCCCATTGTTTCTTTGTGAATTGCTTATCTAATCTCTCTTCCCAAGCCTTTCTAACCTTCTCTGATTAATTTTTACAGTTATCCTGCAACATTTTATTTGCTCTACTTATTCCTTTTTTAACAGCAGCTTCTATTCTAGATGCTATTAAGAAATCTACCAGTACTGTTTTTTCTTTTGCTTAGGATTCCCCCATTTCTTTCTCTTTGCCTATACTCTGATATCGATCCTTGATAGGGGAGGCATTCTCTGGCCTGAAATTCTTGGCCTCTTCCCATTCTATTACCTTCCCCTCTCTAATTATTTGCTCTCAATACCTTAGTTCTTTTGGTAGTTTTCTCCAATAAATCCCAGCCCCCTTTTGCCTTTTGTTTGTATCCCTAATTGCAGTCATCCCTATTGTCATAATTTCCTTTCTCCATTCCTGTGATGGTTTAGTTCTTGAATATTTTCTGGTCCTTTATGAATATAACATGTATGGTTATTGTTATTCTCCTTAAGGATCTGCATCTCCTTGTTTCTTGAGCTGCTCCCTGTTTTGTCATCATCCTCACCTACTTTGAATTATATGTTTCTGCTTGTGCTATGTACAGCAGCCTTAACTGTGTAGCTCTGAAATACTCCTTCAAATGGCACCTATGTCTCTAATGGACACAGGCAATCTCTAAATGGCTGATCTCCTAGGCCCTTGCTTGTAAATGTTTCATTTCCCAAGCCCCTGCGTACACTTATCAAGGGCACCAAAACTTGTCAGAGATTTGGGATGCATGGCTAGGCTTAAAAAGGCCCTTGTGGTCGTTAGCCTGGAAAACACCAATGAACTTGAGTTATCCCAAACCACCTTGTTCTATTGGAAGAATCAGCTTATCCCACTTGACTTTTGCCGTATTCCCCTACCAGATAAAATCCTTCAGCTCTTTATTAATTGCAATCCACAACTTCTCCTCTGGTTGATAAAAATATGCCTGATCCATGTATAAAACTAAAGGGACTTAAAACATTTTAACTGATTGTATCTTGCTATCCATATGCATAAAACAGAGCTTCCAGTTTCTCAGATTTTTTATAATCTTTTGTTTAGTCTCTTCCCACATATCCTTAGCTGCCACACCAGAATCCTTTAAATCCATACTCCTAAGTATTTAATTTTATCATGTCCCCATAAATATGGGTACTGCTGAACCAATTTGTGTTGGTACATAATTTACAGCTACTGCCTTTATTTTAGCTTCATTAATTTTGTATCCTGAAAAGATTTGAAACTGTCTCAAAATGTTCCACAACACCAAAATGTCCTTTTTAATGTAATAAATCATTTTGATATAGGTTTAGTTGCTGCTATGAAACTATATGACAATATGTATGCTTTGGCACTCATTTCATTTAGTGTTAACGGACCTTCTTATCTTTCCACTGCCATTTATTTCATAACAAAATTGTACGTTGAGCAATTTCATAGCATAACATCCAAACATTCAGCTTCCCCAGAATGCCTGAAATTTTAAGACAGCCATTAGTTGTGTGGCTCTGCATTATACATACTATTCTGGTGTGGTACACAAATGCCACTTTGCAAATTATGTTAATACAGAAATAAAAACTCTGCATGCTTAGTGTATGCACAAACCATGCTATAAAATTCAGTTAGCTAATAATTACTTTGTATGCTTGTGTTATGGCAAAAAACATTTTGTAAAATATCATATAATGCTAACAATCCCCACATTTGTTTTTTTGTAAAATTAGTAAGCAGTTAAATTATGCAAAATATCTGGTCCAAGCTTTAAATAATTCTTTGGAAAAAAACTGCTTCTGTATTTCTCAAATAATTTGTTTTCCTTTATGTTAAAAGTATCTGCTTTCTGAGATATTCACCTGCACATAAGTCTTTCTGCCTATAATCAATAATTACTTCTGTGTTAAAAAAGGTTGTTAAATTACTTGAGTGCAGGAGAATTGTGTATAAAATGCTGCCTTGTGTAAACTGTTCCTGTGTATAAATCACACAAAATACTTGTCCCTTCATAAATTTGTTTGGTAATCAATCCCTTTATAAAAGGTCTTAAAAAAATCACTTGTGCACAAAAATCACTCTGTGTAACTCCTTTTCCAGAATACCTACTGATTACCCTCCTTTGTTACATGCAAGTCCTTCTTCAATGGCCATCATTTTTCATTCAAGCATTCCTTATGCAATCTCCTTCCTTCTTTATACTAGTAAGAGGTTTTCATTGTATTGTTGTTTGCTGATCTTCTCCTTTGACCAACATTTCACACAAGGCTATTGCAAATATGAGCTGGACTTATTGCAGCTTGTTGTATCTAACGACACAAAAACTGCATTCTAAATAACAAAATTCAAAGCGAGAGAGTGACATATAACTGTGTACATGGCGACACGCTCATCTGGATGTGTGGACACAGAGATGAATATGTGATTACATCAGTACACTACATCCTTATGTGCATAGCCAGTTAATGTTGCATGCATATTTCACTTCTTTCTAACTACAACCAGTCTGTATATTTAAAAATGCTAACAAGACAAAAAAAAAATAGAGAAAATGTGTTTCTAGGGTATCATTCACTGATCTGAAATAATATGCACAAAAACATCTACTTATCCAGTAAAATGTATGAAATATTGTAGTTTCTGCTACCACTGTGTATGAATTTGAAATCTCTGCAGAATGAATGAGAGCCAGTTCTCCCTGTAAGTATAAATGCATAAAAGATAATATATCGCTAATCACAGGTAAGCATATGCATTCAAAAGCAGCAATCAGTACTTTAGTGCCCATCTATATTTACCCAAGTTTTTGTACTTTTAAACATTTTTGTTGTGCACATTTCTGCTAGCATCTGTGTTTGTCGTAGATGTACATATCTCAGCACACCTCTGTGGAACCATTTTTATGTATAGTCATGCATTCATAGGATCTTTGGCATCCACCTAAGCTACCACCTTTGCAGATGAGACCTCAAAGTTAATGTCTCAGACAAAGGACAGCACCTCAAAAGTGCAGCCCCCTGCTACACTGCATTGCTAGTACTGGAAAATATGCTGCATTTACTGAATGTGTATATATTTTTGTGTATGCATATGCAATGGTATTGTTGCTTTGCAGAACGAGGTTTTCTGGTTTAGTTTTTAGCTATTGTGACTTCTGTGTATTTTTCTGTGTGTATTCTTGTTTCTCCCACATCCAAAAGATATGCAGTAGAGACTGGTGACTCTAAAATGTCTGTAGGTGAATGTGAAGTTGTGTGTGTACACAGAAGAAAGGCCTGTCAATTTGCTTCTGTAGTCTACTTACCTAGTAAACCCTGTGGATGGTGGCAGCTCTTCACGGGGTTGCTATAAGAGTAGGATTTAACTTCATAGTATTGTATAAAAGGATGACGTTTGCATATACTCACCTATACTTCACATACTTCTCTGTACTCATACAGCTTTGAATATCTGTATGTATATATACACATATACATATCAGTCATTTTATATGTAAATACGTGTAGATACGTATATATGACAAAGTGTGCATATTTATACAAATGGCATATCTGTTATACCTCTGCATGCCTCTTCATAACCATGCAGAGTATTTAAGAATATTTATGCATGTCTGTAACATGCCAACTCTCTCTGTCTAGGTCAACCTGCCTGTAGGTATCCTTACATGTTACAAGTGTACATCCATGTATGACACTGGGCCAGATTAACAAACTTACCAATCTCTTCTTATTGAATCCATGTGCTTCGCATTAATAATTAATGAGGCAATCAAGAGAACTTTGGGAAATGGCAGTATAAGCCATAGTAGCACAAGAAAGCTGCAACAACATAACTGATGCATTTGGCAATTGCCTCACACACAAACATGCATTGGTACATTGCATTTCACAGCAACACAAAGCTGATCTACAGGACTATCCGCCCTGTTATTTTGTATTGCAGAAACAGTTTTGTGAATCACATGGATGTCCAGTGATGGTCACTATGCTGCTCATTATTTCCTTTTAGTGGCCACAGAGTTTTGGACTGTAATAACCATATTAGCATTCACTTTAGTTGATGCTGTCTCTTGTGGGAAAGGATAACTTTTCTGGAATAAGAGTCAGTGGCTATGTAAAACTAAATTGTACACTTTCTACATGTACTGATGTGTGACTTCACTCATACTGCAGTATCTGTGTGTGGCAGCACTCATACTGCTGTACCTGTGTATGACAGCACTCATATTGCTGTATCTGTGTGTGACAGCACTTATATTGCTGTATCTGTGTATGTGTGCTCATCTGAATGGATGCCCACATTCTTGTGAGATTCTTTTTATATTAATATAGGTTCATAGGGTAGTACTAGGCTAATTGCCCTTGTGGGCCATTTTATACCTAGTTAATTACCCCATGTGAGAATCAAACCCTGCACCTTGTGTCTGTAAGGTAAACACCTTAACCATTATGCCAACCTCCTACCCACAAAGATGCAAAGGTTTCTAAAGATAACTAGATATCCATGCATATACAACATTGCATCCAGATAACTGTGGATCTCTTTGTGTTTCTCTGGTTCTTTACATAGCTGTATATAAACATATAGATATGTGGAAGTATGTACAGCTATGCAGCTGTGTGACCTAACCTATGCTTATTGATGTTTCTCTGACTATCCATACTCCCCATATGTTAAGGCATGTACATAGCCCTGAAGAAGTATGTCTGTGCTAACAGATACACATCTTTGTGTATACCTTTACAAGGATACTACTGGATGAAGTGGAAGTGTACGTGTACATCTGTATAGTTACTTGCCTGTGTGAAGGGTACCTGTGTGTTGCATATATACGGATGCCTCTTGTAAGTATGCATTTGTGTGCATGAGAGAGCATGTCTACTGCTGTGATTTCACACACACACACACACACACACACACACACACACACACACACACACACACACACACGTGCATATAAATCTTTCTCACTCTCTATACACACACACATATATATATATATATATATATATATATATATATATGTATATATATATAGATAGCTATATATTACATATACACACACACACACACACACACACACACACACACACACACACACACACACACACACACACATGCATTTGTATTTAAAAACACATCTGCACAAAGCATATACATCATATATAGGAAGTATGCTCATACTCAAGTTTCTGTCTGCAACTAAAATAGTACCTCTTCAAAAAATCCCAGTGCTTATGCCCTCAAATGGTCACATCAAATGAACTCCATCTCAATATCCACTTTTTCCACCATCTTTATTACTGCTCAGAAATATCACTTTAAAGTCCATCTCTCTCAGTGCACTCTACTATCTATTAACCCCTTGGTTCTTCTCACTTGCATGCATATGTGTTTGTATTTTTGCGTGAACGTGCATGTCATGTCTATACAAGATGTTTTATCTCTCTTTATATGTTAAATTTGTATTATTCACAACTTAACTGATAATATATTTACAATTGATATATTCTGAAATCGTATATATTATCTAAAATTTCCACAGTTTCTCTGTTTTCTAAATTTCCTTTTTTTTACTCTTTATGTACCTTTGTGATTTTGGTCACTTGGGCTGTGCCTGAAAATGGTCATATCTGATCAGTGCACTATCTTGGTTAACAAACACATTAAATAACATTTGTTTTGCAGTGCAGAGCTATATCTATAGTTATATATATTTATATGTATGTATGTATGTATATATATATATATATATATATATATATATATATATATATATATATATGTGTGTGTGTGTATCTGAGTACAGATACTTATCAGACTGTCTGCACCAATCAAGGTGTATGTACACTTCTGCCATACAGATATGTGTAACTTCAAATGTGTATGCCTGTTTACAGAGTGCATATGGGTGCCTTTGTATGTCCACAGACCACTGCACTATGTGAAAGGGAACATATGTGATATTCATCTACTTGTACATATTCATGCACCTTTCCTTATCCAGTTCAATTCAGACCTTTTAAGGAATTAAATAACAAACTGTTGAAACCTTGTGGATGACTTACCGGATCATAGTTTTAACTATCCAGGGACTATGCCCAAGAGAGGGCACAGCCTCATCCATTAGTGGGTGAGTCTTGACAAAATTCAGCATTTCATCTGGGAAACTACTGGAAGAGTTGTACTTCGTGCCAGTCCCAGCACATCCACCAGGGCTAAGGATAAAATAAAACAAAATGTTCAGATGCTGTTGAGTAGTTTTGTGCAAATGATTACTCACCAACTATGAGATGCAGCTAACAGTTTCATTAAAGTGCTGCTATTAGCACCAGATTGAGAGTCAGTCAGTCTTCCTGTGGAAGTATGAAATTAATAATGGCGAATCTCACAAATGCAAAAAAATAAAGTGAGATCAGAAAGTAAAAATTGCAGAACTCACTCTAAGGTTATTAACTAATTTTTTGCAGGGAGACTTCACCCTCTTGCACCTCTCACTGCTAGGAACTGTGCTCCTCCTACTTCTACTAATATATATATATATATATATATATATATATATATATATATATATATATACACTAACTCCAAGATCGCTGTACCCTGGAGCAAGAAGGTTCTAGCAACATTGTAAACAGCATATTTTCACAGTGAATTGTGCTTTCTGTCTGAATCTTCTGAGGTCTGCATTTGCATTCTTCACACTTTCAGCTGGAGCCTCGTCAAGTTATACATGATGTTTATCAAGTATCAGTCAACCACTATCAGTCACATGATGCTATCAATTACAAACAAAGGTCAAGGCTGGCATGCTGGCACTGAGGCAACCTGCCCATATACCAGCATTAAAGACTCTGGTTTTAAAAGGCAACCATGACTCAGATGGGGAACTGCTGCACAGCTATCTTTTCTAGGAGAGGTTTGACAGTCTAGCATCACATGACTGCTGATGTCATCAAAAGTCTGTGAAGACAGGATCAGTAGTCCAAGGTAGAATGGATGGGGTGTTACTGTAGAAGTAAGAAAGGAGTGTTCTCTCCAAAAATGATACTACGCATCAACTGAACTCAATCCAGTATTTAGAGAATTGATTTCATTTAGCTGCCTCAGTTAAACAATGGCAAGTGGGTGGCCACGGTGGTGCAGCGGTTAGTGTTGCCGCCTCACAGCAAGAGGTTCTCTGGTTCAATCCTCGGCTGGGGTGCCTTCTGTACGGAGTCTGCATGTCTTCCCTGTGGTCACGTGGGTTTCCTCCGGGTGCTCCGGTTTCCTCCCACATCCCAAAGACATGCTGTAGGTGGATTGGACACGCTAAATTGGCCCTAGGTGTGACTGTGTGCATGTGTGTGCTTTCTGTGGAAGGTTGGGCGCCGGGCTGGCAACTTGACACTGTAAAACTCCACTGCCAATCATGAGCGGACAGGTGATCCACTGTGGTGACCCCTAACCAGGAAAAGCTGAAAGAAGAAGAAGAAGTTAAACAATGGCAAGGCAGGACTTAATGTTATAGTGATTTAAAGGGTAAGAGGAGTGGATGGCTGGGGGACTAATAAAACATAAAAGCTAAGTATATTATGCAACAAATGCAGGCTGTCCATCTTCAATGTTTCTGTTTGAGTTCAAGTTCATCCTCTTGTATGGGATCCCTGTTTTACATAGGAGAAATGCCACATTGAGCAACACATCTACTGGTTAATAAAGGAATAGATGACAGTAGGGAACATGTGACATACACAACAGGACAGAACAAAGTGCATGTCAATTTATGAGACAGAGATACAAAGACACACATACATACACGCATGCATATACATATGCATATGTGAAAATACACAAATACACACAAGCAGATATACAGACAGAAACACGCATGCACAGGTAGGTAGAGATACCCATGTAAGCACACTGATGTCAACAGTGTGTCCTTCACATTGATACACACACACACACACACACACACACACACACACACACACACACACACACACACACACACACACACACACACACTAAACAGAATTCCCATGTAAGGATACAGTCATCCGGTATGTTATAAAGGTCAGCCAGCAATGAATTAAGCACATTAGCTAACAATCTGGAATTGCTGAATGCCACTTCAAGGGCTATACAGAAGGTATGCAACAACTGCTAGTCCCAAGTAAAACATTCATCAGAAGGGAGACATTTGACAGTGCACAACTAATTATTGTGTGATAAATGAATATATTCCATTTCATTCTACTGAAGGGATTATACAATATCATGGAAAATCAGCACCCACCATTCTGCCAATATTCAAATATCTGATAATCCTGTCTTGTTCTTTCACTTGTCAATTCTCAACCTTTTAAGAAATCTCCCAACTTAGGCAAATTTTCAAAAATCTTAGCAATGTTGCTGTTATACCATTTCAACGTTACCTACAATGTAGCACTTTGAGTTTTTCTGTGATCTGCCATATCACATCCACTGATGACTTTATCTGGTGTTCTAACAGGATCAGTCTTCTGTCAGTACTTTTTATCACACTACATGTTAATGCTATGTGGGATAACTGTTGTAGTCCTGATGTAGTGCAGTACACAAAGGACACAGTACTAGCAGTCTAATCTTGCACTCATTATTCATGTATGGCAATACCTTAAGCTGTTGTTTAGTGATAATCATTACTTTCTTAATGATTCTAAGACTAAAACTGTACTATCTGGTGGGATAATGGAAAAAAAAGGAGAGTTGAAAGTTTATTTCTAAAAGTACAAACAGAATCTGAAGTTTTACACAAGTCAGTATTGCGCTTTAAATACCTTGGTACACGCATACAGCAGCAGCATATGACATTTCCTGACCATGACATAAGTACTGAAAACTAATAGAAAGCTGTGCTTATTAATGGCCCACTAATGATGTGAATGCAAGTGGATGTCACTGCAGGTCACTAGCATTGCTTTGCTGGCCTGTACATGGATATCTCATGGGTGTGCAGGTCATAATGTATATAAATTACCTCATAACCCTCACAGGCATCTCACTTACTACTTATGACCTTAGAACCTTAACAAGTTAGTTTTGACAGTACCCAAAAACACATATGGGAGATGGGAATCATGTCTGCAGCTCTTAAGTGTCAAAACTCAGGAACTCTTTCCCTTCCAACCTCAGGGATGTTACTAACTAGTCTGCATACAGAAAAAAATGTCAAGCAGTATATTTTGGAAGATAACATTAGCCTCTACCTTGCATTAATAATAATAACAATAATAATAATAATAATAATAATAAAACTATATACAGTAAGAAACTAAGGCAGTGTACAACAAAGTAAGAACAAAGAGCATAAGTTAACAACATATCGATTATTGGTATGACGGACAAAGTATAATTGTAGACTACAGATGCTTTTAACATACAGAAGGTGCAAAAGGAAACAAAGCACATGATTATAACGGAAATGAACGAGAAGATGTACTAAGGGAAAGACACGAGTCTCATCAAGCAGACGGAATGTATTAATGATAAATCAGAGCTATTGTTAAGCACGCAAAACTGATAACCACATAACAGTAAAAACAAAAGGAAAGAGTGTCGTGCAGTTAGAAGAGGAGAAGACACGATCCGTCATGTGCATTGGTAAAGGTGGATGCAAAGGAAATTAAATATTATCAAGAAAGCATGGTCTTTCATGACATGCTAGTTCAATGACCTTTTAAACTGAGTAAACTACTCAACGTTCCTTAAATGTTTCAAAATGCTGTTCCATGTAGCAGGAACAATTTTGGAGAAAGCTTTTTCATAGAGGGCCAGCACTATACCTGATGGGGTAACTTTGAGGTCTGAATCAAGAATTATTGCGAAGAGGCATGCAATACCTCTCATGAAGAAGTTTAAAATGAGAGTGCCAAGATGAAAAGTGGTGGCGGTGGAGATGGAGAGAGTCACTTTGTTCTAGAGTTGGTACAATGGTGCAGTCTGTTGCTAGAAAGATGTATAAATCAGACAATTTTATTCTTAGTGGTTTGAAGTAGAGGTATTGTGTGAAGAGAGAGAGAGAGAGAGCTCTGACATGGAGAGCATGTTTATGTCTTAGAAGGAAAACATTTACAATTGGTTCATCTAGCTTCAAGGGAGAGTAAATTGGAAACCTTGTATGAGGCTTTCAAGTGTGCAGGGACTTCATTAGTTAGGGATTCTCTATGAGTATAAAAGGTGGGGTTTTGGATGAAAGTAAGTCCAGGATACATCTGTTATTTTGTAAAGGGCAGAAAGTTGTCAAGAGGGTCATAGATATTAGGGTTTGGTGTTTATGAGTTTTTGCAGACTGCCAAACAGCACTACTGTACTTTTTTGAGTGTTGACCATTAACTTATTGTTAGGGCAGTTCCAGACAGCTTTGAAGTCTTCTTAAAGGTTATTGATTAAAGTATTAAGTTTCTTCTTGGCTTTAGTGAAAACAATGTCATCTGTGCAAAATGTACTGTTGGTGTCAGGGATATGCCAGGTGAGACAATTTAAAAAGGTGGACAAGAGAAGAAGACCAAGAACTGACTCTTTAAGAAACCCTTTGTGAGTAGTTCCTGTTAATGAGAAATTGACAGAACATAGTGGACAGAAGGTGCGTTTGGACAGGTAATTTTGAAAACAGATGAGGACATCAACTGATAGCCCTACACCAAGAAAGCATATTAATTAGAAGGGGATGGTTAACTGTGTGGGTCATCATTTTTAGATTAAAGAATATAACACAAGTAACTTTTCTGAGCTCCATATTGCGCCAGATCTCATCAATAACTGATTAAATATCTGAACGAGTGTTGTACTTAGTTCAAATGTATTCTATGAAGTAGTAAACATTTAATCATGCATAAGTCTTATAAAATACATGTTTTATGAATTAACTAATACTCTATAAATTGTTCTGAACAATTGTTTGTGATGTTTTACCAAGGATGTCCTCTGTATAATGGCCTTTGGCTCAGCGGACTTACCAGATTATTAAACTGCTATAAATAAAAATTAAATCATGGCTTGTTTGGCAGTATTGTGTTGAGGCTAGCAGAACACATACAGAGGTTTGACTTCACAGGCAAAAACAGCCGAAGCCCTGACCAAACAGCACTGTTTAAAAGTTAAGCAACCAAATGTTAAAGGCTGAGGCCAAGGTGTCTAGTATGATATCCTGAAATATACAAACTCTAAACACCAGAACTCATACATATCAGCATAAATCCTGTTACCCCAAGTACATAAAAGCTCTACACATACGTATTTGATAAGACTGAGAATGCATGGAAAAAAATTATAAATAGAAATGTAATTTTTGCAAAGGGAAGGCACTTGCACTCCCTAGGTGAGGGAGGGTTAAAAACACCCACTTACTTGTACATTCCTATGCCAATTTCACCTCTGCTAGTACAAAAGTGATCATGATTAAACCAGATAAATAGTGACCATTCTTTTGCCAGGACTCATTGTCAGAAGAAGAGGAAAGTATGTGCTTTCAAGCCTTTACACATCACTGCAAAAAAGTGAATGAATAGCTGCTGAGGATACAGCAACTTGAGCAAAAATCAGATTGAGAAACTTAAACTTAAGACTGAGCAGAGATCAAGCAAATTAAGGTGAACTGAGGCCAACATCCAATGTCAACATTCACAAAGGATTTCTAAATAGATGTCAAGGAAGAGGTTGTACCTGCAAAATAAA